>NW_020205328.1:0-1516 GCF_001531365.2 Cynara cardunculus var. scolymus | reverse complement strand
ACCAGAGGGGCTCTGGTCCTGAATGTCGAATTATATTCCAAGTCTAGTTAGTGAAACCAGCGGCTCTGGTCGTGAAACCAGAAGCTCTGGAAGAGAGACCAGAGGGGCTCTGGTCCTGTGTCGAAATATTTTCTAAGTATGGTTTGGAACCAGAGGTCCGATGGACCGAAGAAGTATGTTTTCAGTTTTGCTTCATGCGATGAATGATTTGAAATAAATGTTTTGGTGATCTTCACCCTGCATTTCATAGAAGGGAACCTCACTAGACCCGTATGGTCTAACCCTCATTTTCTGTTTTAAATTATGCAATGCAGGAATAGCTGGGTCTGGGGATGTGAAAGGGAAAATGTGATTATTTTCCTAAATCTATTGTCTGCTTTTGAAGATGCATGTTATATTACATGTAGTAGTACAGGATTTGTTTTAGAAATTCTTATATGTCAATTTTGTACATATAGTAATCCTTGTACTAGTGGGACTTTTGATGTAATCCGTGTTTCTATGTAATGAAATATGTGTTCTATGCAAATGTGGTATTTGGGGCGTTACAGAAGTGGTATCAGAGCCTGAGTTTAAGGGATTTAGGTATTCAAAGCATGATACCTAGACTTAAACTATTTTTATTGCATGATAAGAGTCCCGGACATAGTTAGCACCATTGGAAATAAATATGATGAGTTGAAAGAACAGTGTGTAAGGTAAATTTTAATTACATCTGGCCAGTGTAATTGTAAATTTATAGGTACACATCTGAACTTGAATACTTCATTATATTTGGGAATGTGAATATGTGATTATTAATATTAAACTCTGTAGATGTCTAGCCGAACTAAAAGATCTGAAAGATTGGCTCATCCAGAATCTGAGGAAAGGGAAGAATCACCTGTTAATCCTCCAATTAGTATGTCTGGAAATAGAGGTCGAGGAAGACCAAGGGGACGAGGTAGAGGAAGAAGTCAGTCTCAAGGAAGAGGACAGACCGAAATTCAATCTGAACAAGAAGAATCTCACTCTGGAAATGTTCAGGAAAGGTCGGTGCCACACCCAGAATATATAACTAGAAATATTTTGGTAGAGGAAATGGGAAAATTGCGGGAAACTCTGACATCTATCATGGGAATACCGGCTAGAGTGGAAACAAAAAGAGTAGAAGTTTACCCCTCTGCTCCAATCACTCACAACAAAGGAGGAGATATTAAGATGTTCTTAGCATGTAAACCACCAACCTTCTCTGGGGAGAGAGATCCAGTGAAAGCAATGTGCTGGATCAATGAGATGGAATCCGTGTTCAACACCATTCGGTGTCTAGAAACAGATAAAGTGCGATTTGCTGTTTTGGTATTGAAGTCAAATGCGTTGTTTTGGTGGGAAGTTGAATCATCTACCAGAACAGATGTTTTACAGACTTTGTCATGGGTAGAATTCGTGGATAGATTTAAAAATCAGTTCTGTCCTAAAACGGCCATTAGACAAATGGAGGAAGATTTCCTGAAGTTAGAGCAAGGAAATGGAACAG
>NW_020205327.1:5960-7271 GCF_001531365.2 Cynara cardunculus var. scolymus | reverse complement strand
CCACAGAAATATTCAAAAAGATAGACGAGTTGAAAAGCTTGTTTATCTCCCAATCGATGGCAGAAAACCTTTCTCTAATAACAGAGGCTCTGAAGGAGTTGAGCTCGACCACAGCAGAACTCAAGTCTACTCTTTCAACTCTTCAGAGCTCTATCCTACAAAAGGAGGATCTCACAGAGGCGTTTAAAGCTCTAAGCCTCAATCCCTCCTCCATCCAGACCTTGAAGACAGAACTTTCAGAGATGGCTGCCCAATTCTCTGCCGACTTCATCTCTGCAGGCTACAAAGATTACTCCTCTCTCAAAGACGAAATCAAGCAGATGTATTCCTTTGCGATGACTTACGGTATTGATACAAAGTCCTCAAGAGCCAACATCAATCACCTAGCTATCTGTAGAGAGATTGACGCTATGGTTGAAGCTCTGGGTAATCTCGTGTGCAAGCATATAGACCAGCTTCTCAAAGAGGCCCATGCCTCCAACACAGCGATTAGAGACTGCACATCACAGCTCGTGAAAGAGGGTGACCTCCTAAGAAGCGAGATCTACAGAAGCGTCTCCAAACTGAAGTGGTCAACAAAGATCGACATCAATCACGCCTCTGAGCTTGCAAATGAGGTAATTAAGAAGATGAAAAAGGCGGCCATCAAAATTTTGCAGAGGTTGGAGAAGGCTCCCCTGGATACATGCAAGGCAGAAGCCAAAACGAACCATGACGATCAAGAAGGTGATGATCGTGATCGTCATGAGGGGGAGAAGAAGGCTTAGAAGAAACCAGAGCCAAAGAAGACTCCTGCCAGAGGCGTCAAGATCGTGGACTCTACAGCTGCCTTGTTCTCAAAAAGCAAGGAAAAGGCACCAGAGCCTAAAGGCAAAGGTAAAGGCAAAGTTGTAGAGTCACCACAGAAGGGTTCGTCGTCTAGTACAGAGACTCCACAGCCAATAAACAAAGAAGATTAAAGAGACGACCCAACGCTCCTGAAGCTTTAAAGGCATCCCTGGCAGAGGCTCAAGCCAAGAAGGGCAGAGGCCCCATCCCTCACAAAGAAGGAGAAGGCCCTTCATCACAACTCCCACCAGTCCAAGAAACGTCCACGGGTAGATTTGATGCTCTGCAAGGAACCGTCAAACCCATCCAGAGTCCGCCACGGTAGGAAGGGTGTCTGAAATATTCGAATCTATGAGCAAGATTSCAATGCCAAAARTYARAAYAGAGCCCGTTACTACTTTGGAAGAAATTCAAGTGTGGAGGTACTCTGCAGCAGACACAGAGCCTCCCTATGATCCAGAGCACACAGGGATCCCTTCTGCC
>NW_020205327.1:0-1679 GCF_001531365.2 Cynara cardunculus var. scolymus | reverse complement strand
CCTATTATCATAACTTTCCACACCTCTAGTTTAAGTCTAAGTATTTCGCAAATACCCAGATCCCTTAAACTAAGGCTCTGATACCAACTGTAACAACCCACATATTCCATGTACAGATAATTCACATTTTGATACTTATAACACCAAATGTAACATTGTTTACAAAATATAGATAAACAAAAACTTTCTTAAAATACATTTTGAATAACTAAATGTCATTCATTCTAAACTTTTTCCTTGCCTTTATCTTGCGAGGTATGATGACCTGCAAAACAGGTTAGTCCAACAACTGAACGTTAGACCAAAAATCTCTAGTGAATGTATAAATCCCAAACAAACAACATGTTTTCTAAACAATCAGTTCAGAATCAAACCTATTCTTAATACATAAACTTATTTATGTCTCTCGCGGTTACACCGTGATTTCATATTTCTCGTGGTTACACCGCCATTTCATCTCTCTCGCGGTTACACCGCCATTTCATATTTTTCACGGTTACACCGCCATTTCGTATTTCTCGTGGTTACACCGCCATTACATCTCTCTTGCGGTTACACCGCCATTTGATATTTCTCGCGGTTACACTGCCATTTCATCTCTCGCGCGGTTACACCGCCATTAGATCTCTCTTGCGGTTACACCACCATTTCATATTTCTTGCGGTTACACCACGATTTCATCTCTCTCGCAGTTACACTGCGATTACATCTCACTCGCGGTTACACCGCCTTTACATCTCTCTCGCGGTTACACCGCTGTTAGCTTTATTATTCATCTCTTGTAAAAGTATAGAAAAAGTATTCTGCAAGCCTTGACAGAAGGATATCTTGCACAAAAGACAACAGAGGACTGACGATAGAAGCCTGATATTCGAGCAAGTAAAGTGTGACAGAACCTCTGATGTCTCTCACAGAGGTTCTGGAAAATGGTCCTCTATCAATAAGAACATACATGTCAATTACTGCAGAGCCTCTGAGATGGCTCACAGAGGGTCTACGGATTTCGTATTCTGTGAAGATCCTCTTCCAACTGTTTTTCAATGGTTATTAGCTACATGTGCTTCTCACGTGACTAGGACTTAATCGACTTAGATGATTCCACGGTCTAGATCTAGTCAGTAAGGTCGTTAGGAACTAGTATAAATAGCGGCTAAGGCCTTTGTAATCAATGTGCTTCCGAATTGTAATCGTCTTATTTTCAATTGAATGAATTGAAAAACCTTTGAAGCAATTCTCCTGTGTTTATCTTCTTCCTCATCTTGACTGTGTGTTCTTGTTTATTTTACTCTGTTCTGTTCTTAATATTGTTTCTGCTGCACTTTAATCGTCTTACAGTTCATTCAGAGTATTAGATCAATATCAAAGTTGAATTTACAGGGCCAACAATTGGTATCAGAGCAGGAATTAAATTCTTATTCGATTAATTCTGTTTTTGGTATTAATATGCATTTTCTAGAACACCATTTTTTTCAGATTACCCTGTTTCACTCTATTATATCAGTTTCATCTTGTTATGATTTTTCTTCTTCAAATTTCAATGGCGAACTTGGCTAATACCTCGTTCATGAGTACTGGATCTCAATCAAAGCCTCCTACGCTTATCCGTGAGGAATATCCGCAATGGAAGGTGCGCATGATCAACTTTTTGGAGGGAATTCACCCCAGGATTTGTGAATTTC
>NW_020205326.1:5111-6773 GCF_001531365.2 Cynara cardunculus var. scolymus | reverse complement strand
CTTTTGCAATGGAAATAAGTTTAGCCTGGGCTTGGACAACGTTCACCTTCTTGGACTTTCTCTTGGGGAGAATCTTCACATCTAGTGACTTGGCCAGCTTTAAGYTGTCTTYAGTCTGCTTCTTCTGAAGCTCTAGCTCTYYTTCAGCCCGTAATGCCTCGAKTCTTTCAMCTTCTGAAAGRAAGTCAAACTCACCACCACTAGAGGTACGAAGAGGAATATTTACTCTAGTCTGGTCGAGTGACTCYTTTAGCTGAGTCATCTGCTGGTCGGTGGGWGCATTGGAGACAGAGTTATCAGGGACCYACTCCARTCGAYCRYAGGTGGTTGATGGAATTTGAAGTTGATATTTTGAAGTGATCACTACRTGAGAGGTAGAGCCTTCAAATAAGGGTTGAGGGATATTAAAGAATACCTTCAGATTCCCTTCTTCACCRASCGCTYTGCCTTTYGACTTAGGKTCCTGGTTTTTTGATGGATCAKACTTTCCTTCCCTTTGCTCCCCCTGGGATGCAGAATCCCTGAGGGTGACTCCCTTGGTGGCGGTTGTWGGCTTCTGATACTTGATGGTAAAGTCATCTTCATCATCATCGTCATCGTCACCATCTAGGTCACTTCCGGGGTCTGGGATGGTAGGTTCATCATCTTCATCATCATCATCTTCATCTTCATCATCATCATCACCAGCAACAGCGGTGATGGTAGGAGCATCATCCCTGGGGATGGCATCAACTACCTCAGCTGAAACAGCTTCGGTAGTCGGGATTACAAGAGCAACAACCGCTTAAGCTCTAGGAGCTTCAGCTTCGGCTTCAACTGCAACGGATGCTGGAGCAGCAGCAGCATCRGATGGTCCAGCGACGTTGGACCTCATCTCCCCCTCTCTGGTTAAGACTTGAGGGCATAAGTCAGAGAGTTCGTCCAAGCGCTGATGTTGGAGAACCATCATATTCTCTAGCCTTGATAGAGCACTGGCTAGAGTTGTCGTTGCCTCACGCGTCTCATTGAGCTGAGCGCGATCATCAGTATAGAAAGTAGGAGGGATCACTGGAGCTGGTTGACAGACATCATCCAGGATCTGCTGAAGGGCGAGAGCCTGAGAATCATCAGCCCTGCTGGAGAGAACATCAATGGCGTCAGTGTTGGCTCGAAAAGCTTCTTGGAGGGTCAGGAGGTGACTCTGAACTTCTTGAACGTCCGTTTGGAGAGCTGAGAGGTTCGCATCAAGTTCAGCCTTGCGGGACATCTCTTGGTGAACTTCAGTTATCCTGGAGAGAACTAAATCAACAGCGGGGAGGAGGAGTTTGACGTTAGATGCCATATCATAGTCATCATCAATCTGTTCATCCTCTCCAACTTCTTTCTCACCCCCGTCCTCTCCCTTTTCTTCAGAATATGGCTGATACGTAGAAGAAAGACCTGCAATAGAGGAAGTGTGAGCAACAAAAGGCTCAAGGTTAGTAGAAATGAAGGGGTAGGAAGATGGAATACTTGAAGGGCCATTATTGACATCGAAAGGATTGTCACTGGCGTGAGCAAAGATGTCCTCGAAAGGATGGTCATTTGTATGCTGAGGAGCATCGAGAGGAGCAACCTCAGGTCCAGTGGTGTGTGTCTCAGTATCAGGGAGGACAGTCGCTGATACATCATCGACACGTGTAA
>NW_020205326.1:3261-4656 GCF_001531365.2 Cynara cardunculus var. scolymus | reverse complement strand
GGGGGGGGGTTTACCGTTGTCCTAGCCACCTGAGGAGAGGAGTTAGTGATGGACCTAATAGAAGTTAGTGCCACACCATTGTCCCTCAGCTTATGATCTAGAATCCTGGTTCGAAGCTTGGAAACCTAGAGGTTACCTTCCATGGAGTAATGATCTCCAAAGATCTTTGCAAAGACCATCGAAAGAAACATGGTGTAAGGCACCACCTTTTCTCGCTGGCGCTTATTCATCTTGAGCACCAGGTCATCGAAAATAACCGCAACATAATTTATTTTGCGACGCTGAATCGCAGATACACCTATGGTCAAGGAGATCCTAGAGGCCTGGTCTTGGCCTCCAGTCTTTCCACCCATGGACTGGATGAAGAGAGAGAACAGGTATTGCAAGACAACTGACATACTGTTCTTCTCGATCTTCGACAAGGACTTCATGGGAGCATTTGAGTCCTTCATTGGCCATTGATAGCCAATGGTGTTGAGACACTCGATGATCTCGGCCATTGTGGGTTCGATATCGTAGGGGCCTTTGGGAAGGCGAAGAACAGTCCTCAAGGTGTTCACGCCAAACTTCACTTCCAAAGCGGTTGAAGGTGAAGTTGACCTGTTCAACTTCTGTTCCAGGCTTGAGCTCGACATCGACGACCTCAGCAGTGAACCAGAACTGCTAGAGAAGTTGATCCTCTCTCTAAGTGATTTGATGATAATCCCTTTTTCCTTTCACGTTGTATTTGTGTCTCTGTATTTTCAGTTCCAGTGATCATCACTGAGTATGTTCAGTGATCGCTGAAGAACTTGCATTGTAAATTCATCAGAGACAAACAATACTTCAAGAAGACAACACTCACAACAAAGATCCTTCAGCGAACATCGAAGACTGAAACTGAAGATTAGAGACTGGCGAGTACGTGATCTTAAGCGGTATTCAGTGATTACAAACCTGTCTACATATGTGTGAAGACTGCTCTAGCTTCAGCGAATGATGATGAGACCTCCAAGTCATCCCAGCATTCAGCGA
Organism: Cynara cardunculus var. scolymus; assembly: GCF_001531365.2. Lineage (NCBI taxonomy): Eukaryota > Viridiplantae > Streptophyta > Magnoliopsida > Asterales > Asteraceae > Cynara > Cynara cardunculus. The sequence continues at coordinate 3,642 of NW_020205326.1, read as the reverse complement.
TCAAAAGAAGTTTGCTTAGCACGATTGTTGTTGTCTTGTCCTTTTGCACACAAAGGACAAACCCATACCCTTGTAAAAGTTAGTATGGTACGGAGCCGATTAGTCGACTCTTTGTCCACCAACTTTAGGCAAGGATGTCTGCTCATAAATTGTGCTTTTGTACTATTCACTGCAGTAAAGGACAAGCCTTCCTCTTAAGGCTTGCCACGCACTCTAAAACCTACCATATTGCATTAAATGTTCATAAAATGCAATAGGTATAAATAAAAGTGTTTCTTCTCTCTGTAGAGTGCGCGCATCTCTCTGCACTCCTCTTCTTACTTCAAGCATCTTCTAGCTTAAGTAAAAGATCTTCTTTTTAGCAATCTCTTTTCTTGTAAT
>NW_020205326.1:0-1471 GCF_001531365.2 Cynara cardunculus var. scolymus | reverse complement strand
TGTATGCTGAGGAGCATCGAGAGGAGCAACCTCAGGTCCAGTGGTGTGTGTCTCAGTATCAGGGAGGACAGTCGCTGATACATCATCGACACGTGTAAAGACCAAAGAAGGAGGAGAAGAGATAATGGTTGAGAAGAGACGTGGGTGTTCAGTGGTGGCGGCGCTGATATTCACACCTTCAGTGATTTGGGTCATTGAGGCGGTTGGGGTAGGTGCCACTGATACGACAGTGATGGGAGGAATCACTGAAGAGCTGAAAGGGTTAGCTAAAGATGCCTCGGGGTTAAGGCTAGTTTCAATACTGAAACCTGTCGAGAGGCTTCAGCCAAAGTTGTGGCTATCCCCTTTTTGGCCTTCTTGGCTCTATGAGGAGAACCAAGAGTTGGTTGAGAGGGTCGTTTTGAAGAGGTTTTGGTGGCTAGGCTAGACTTGGGGGGGGGTTTACCATTGTCCAAGCCACCTGAGGAGAGGAGTTTGTGATGGACCTAATAGAAGTTAGTGCCACACCATTGTCCCTCAGCTTATGATCCAGAATCCTGGTTCCAAGCTTGGAAACCTGGAGGTTACCTTCCATGGAGTAATGATCTCCAAAGATCTTCGCAAAGACCATCGAAAGAAACTTGGTGTAAGGCACCACCTTTTCTCGCTGGCGCTTATTTAGCTTTTGCACCAGGTCATCGAAAATGACCGCAACATAATTTATATTGCGACGCTGAATCGCAGATACGCCTATGGTCAAGGCGATCCTAGAGGCCTGGTCTGGGCCTCCAGTCTTTCCACCCATGGACTGGATGAAGAGAGAGAACATGTATTGGAAGACAACTGACATACTGTTCTTCTCGATCTTCGACAAGGACTTCATGGGAGAATTTGAGTCCTTCTTCATTGGCCATTGATAGCCAATGGTGTCGAGACATTCGATGATATCGGCCATTGTAGGTTCGATATCGTAGGGGCCTTTGGGAAGGCGAAGAACAGTCCTCAAGGTGTTCACGCCAAACTTCACTTCCATGCGGTTGAAGGTGAAGTTGACCTGTTTAACTTCTCTTCCAGGCTTGAGCTCAACATCGACGACCTCAGCAGTGAACCAGAACTGCTGGAGAAGTTGTTGATCCTCTCTCTAAGTGATTTGATGATAATCCCTTTTTCCTTTCACGTTGTATTTGTGTCTCTGTATTTTCAGTTCCAGCGATCATCACTGAGTATGTTCAGTGATTGCTGAAGAACTTGCATTGTAAATTTATCAGAGACAAACAATACTTCAAGAAGACAACACTCACATCAAAGATTCTTTAGCGAACGTCGAAGACTGAAACTGAAGATTAGAGACTGGCGAGTACGTGATCTGAAGCGGTATTCAGTGATTACAAACCTATCTACATACATGTGAATATTGCTCTAGCTTCAGCGAATGATGATGAGACCTCCAGGTCATCCCAGCATTCAGCAATCAAAAGAAGCTTGCTTAGCA
>NW_020205325.1:5409-7207 GCF_001531365.2 Cynara cardunculus var. scolymus | reverse complement strand
ACATGTTACAGTTTTAGATAAAAGATTACCTGCTGCATTATTTGCAATGAACGGTCCATTTTCATAAGACTTGTGCATATCATCTTCTTCACAACAGTTGAAGCAACTCATGATCCCTTTCCTCTAGAGACAAAACTGGACATGATAAGAAATTCCTTTAGACTAGGAAGCGGGTCCTCCTCAAAAATATACCAAATTAATTTATAGCCGCAAATAACTTTTTTCTGAAATGTCCTCATAACCAAGCATGATAAGAATGTATGCGACTTGTTTCGTATTTATGGCAGAGGCAGCTAGTGGTTTAAATGCATAACACTCACATACAACATGATMAAAACAAATCCCGTATTTCATAATAAGCATTTCAAGTTAACAACGTTTCCAGGGTAAAAGATGYATTMTGAAAAGGATAGGAACAAGTAAGGACCAAAGAAACTGATAACACTTGGACAAATTTCAGTCCATTATCTAAAGTGAAGGTTTCAGCCATCATTCACTTTTATGGTCTGACTAGGTAGATTTCCAAGAGCATCAGATACAACAAACATTATAAAGAATATTTACTCCTGTTGTAACTTAGGAACTCCCAATAATCATTAAAAAAATTTAGTGCAGTATTTCAATGACCTAAGAATTGACTAACCAAATTCAAAATCCACTTAAAATCGACCTTTAACCAACTACAGATCAATCGAGTAAATCAAAATGATATCAAGAAAGGTCCAACTTTCAGGGCAGAAATCCCAGTAGGGGAAATTGAGCGAAGACTAACACAATTTAAAGATGATGTAAATTAAGAGATGAAATTAAAGATAGTGATAAAAGAAAACCAACCCAATACTCTTGCAGTGAAAGAAATTGCTTTGAAGAAAATGGGATTTATGATGTTGGCTAGTAGTCATTCAATCAATCAATCAATCTCTCTCTCTCTCTCTCTCTATATATAGATATAGATATAGATAGAGAGAGAGAGAGAGAAACAACGGGCGACAGTGTTTACTTCTATCAAATAAGAACATATTTTGCTCTTAATTTTTTTTAATTTGTTTGAGATTATTTTTAATTATGCATTTATAATATATTCTTGAATTTATTGTGAAATTAATAGTCTTAAAATTAGTGTATGGTGCATGAAGATGTGTGAATGATTCAAATAACAAAAAAAGGGAAATGAGATGAATACATCTTTGCTGGTATTGATTGGCTTGTGGAATCTAATTTCACTCACCCTTTTTTTATAAAATACATACCAACAATCGATTCTTGTTTTTGAATACCAATCATATCATTTCCTTAAATTTTACTTTAATAATCATTTTACAGTTCAAGTTTATTGAAATAAGATTTTTTTTAAAATTTGTATATGTATATTTACGAAAACACGAAAACACTCTTATCACATGTAATAATACGTGTATTAAAGCAAAATCGCATCAAATTATATCATATGCAAATAAATTTTACCGGTTTTTTATTATGTTTTATATTTACTGAGGATAAGGTGAATATTCGAATATTTGTCCTACATTTATTTGTGAAGGTACTCGTAGTGGGTTGAAGACCATATCAAAAGCTATTTCATCTTGTGAATAAGTCATATCTTGTCCATAAACTTCACCAATATTATATGTGATTAAACAAATGGTAAATCAATATAAAAGGTAAAAACAKAGAGTTTTATTGATAATATCATGTATGATTATGTAAGGTTATGTTTGGCAAACATGTTGATGAATAAATTATGTTTAGCAAAACTAGCTAATAAAAATATAAAATGACTAAAAAAGACATCTTAAAA
>NW_020205325.1:1732-4954 GCF_001531365.2 Cynara cardunculus var. scolymus | reverse complement strand
AATATTAATTTTCAATTAATATTTATTAATATTAGTAATATTTAATTTTGTTAATATTTATTTATAATTAACAGTAATAAATAATAATTAATATTTTTTTTTGGGTAAAAGGGACGGAACCCCGGAAAAACTTTATTCAAAAATTAAACAATACAAGCTACGAGGGGCATACCCCAAGAAACAAAAGAACTAAGTGCCTTCCAAGAAAATGTTTAGGAAGGACACTTAAAAGAGGACTAGTTCTAGAAACCCAATTAGAAATAACAAGCCAACAAGCCCAGACGAAGATACAATCCAGAAAATAAATGGAAGAGTAAGCCCAATACAAGAAATTAGGCTTATCCAACCAGCTACCACCAACTTCCGAAACACAAAAAACAGTGCAGCCCTCAATAGACTTCCCCTTCCGGTCCAAATCCACAAGCCCAATCTTGGCAGTGGACCACCAAGAAAAGAATAAGAAGCCCATTCAGAAATTAACTTGAAGCCCAAAAAACTGCCCAACACAAAGTTGGTAAACTCCTTCCAATCCATACCCGCAGGTCCAATAAGAGCAATGGATCTCCAAGAATTAAAACAAGCAGCCCAACTACAAATCATCTTGAAGCCCAAAATGAAACTCATCACATTCAAAGCCCAGCCCATCTCTTTAGACTTAGAAATACCCAAATTGCTCTTGAAAATAACCGAATACACACCGTAACCAGAATCCTCAAACCGAGACTCCACAGACAGCTCTCGTTCATCCAAACCTTCATCGAGAACACAATCCCAACTCGATTGAAGCTTCAAGTAACAGCGCAGACCATTCTCGTCATCATCAGGGATGACCGCTCTCGCTCCCTCCTCCGTCACACACACAATACAGCCTCTAGGGTTCCGATTGGGGTTGAAATTAAACGCAAAAATTCGATCTTTCCACAAAGAAAATGAAGAAAGCTCGCCTATCCCATGATTACACAGATCAGTGAAGGTGAAAGATTCTGATTCTTTGAGGAAGAGAACCGATCTGATCGAATAGCAAAATCGCACGACCTTCAAAATCACACACTTCCCCACATCATCACGAGCACAAAAAAGGCTCTGCCTTTTTAAAGCTAGGTCATGAATTCTCCTTCTTTTATTATAATAGTTAATTGGAATCCAGGAAAGAGGATTCCAAACAACAACATTTCTCCAAAGATCTATCGAAATGAAAAAAGGATTGATTTCCATGAGAAAATAACTATTGCGATGCAGCGTAGGGTAGCTGGTTGGCTGCATCAGTTGAAAACATAGCTGATAGTACCCAAAAGCCAAATTGTATTCTTTGCAGGTGCCATATTCCTAAATTTTGATCCTCCATTCACCAATCTCCACACTAATTCCCAGACCATATCTTAACCCAGCCTCATTCCTCATAGTCATTTCTTTTTTAGACCTGATAGCATCAGACAAACAGAAGTTGTCTACAGAGGTGGGGCTAATTCCAGCAAATGACCATAAGGTATAGAAAATGGACAGATCATTAAGCCAAAACTCCAGTCCTAACCAAATATCCAGATAGCCGATTCTCCCAAACTTCCATAACCCAAAGAAAGAAACCAATTCTAAATGAAAAACAAGAAGCCATTTTCTTTTAGAATTGGTAAAAGCAATATACCTATAACTACCCCTCCCCTTCCATCCCAAATTGTACATGTATCTAAAATCCCCATGCACCAAATAGCTCCTGTTCAGAAATATAAAGATATCCCATTTTGCCAACCACACCTCCAAAATGACCTCTATATAACTACCAAACAAGTTCAAAACATTTCCTATCTCCTCTACCCTGCTCCCCCTTGTACCATCATCCCAAAACCCAAGCCCAAAAATCCCAGAAGTATTATTTACATAGAATCTAATAATCACTCGTGTATCCCTTCCCTCCCCGAAATACCCAGTATTAACCCCAGTGTATCCCAAAGCACCCCCCGAAATGAACCCTTCCCAGAAACTCTCATAACTTTTGACATTAACAAAATTGTCAAAACTCTTACTGAGAATCACACGAAGCCTCTCCAGCTCACTTTTTAAACAGCCATAATTCACGATATCAAGCAACCATATCATAAAGATATTATAGTAATTAAACATCCACCACACTGTGTTAAAATGATTAGACCAACTGAAAGGAGAGAAGCAAAACACACRCACCCAAAGAAAAGTAACCAAAGTCCTTAACAAATGATAAGGGATCAAAATCTTCATCCAACCTTTATTCTTGGAACCAATCCCCACAAACTTCCAGAACCCAAGAAAAGAAATCAAAGCTAAAAGAGAAACAAAAAACYATTCYCTTTCAGGTTTGGAGACTCCAAAAACACTAAGAATACCCACCCCCCTYTCCTGCAAAATGTAAAGCTTTATACCATCCTCCTTATGCACCAGAAATAAGAGAAGCAGTCGATCATACTGAATATCAAGAATCAATAAAAGACTTTTATAAAAGAGTAAWTGATCCCTATATACCAAAWAATTCCTTAACTCATACCAACCTCTACACATGGAATAATTAAAATCCCTATTAACCATCCAAGCCTCCAAAAAAACCTCCTTTTGTCTCCAAAGCAAGACCAACAATAAACCTATCACCTCTACCCTGCTCACCCTTATATCAACATCCCACTCCCCAAACCCCATACYATGACAACCCATATCAGCTAGAAACTTATAATAATTAATATTAATCACGGTTATAATTAAAAAAAACAACAAACTTTCAAACTTTTACTTCAAGTAACGAAGCTAGTTTGTATACATCCAAACATGTACCCAAAAAATAACATAACTTATAAACTAGCTTAGTTTTGCAAAACAATACCTAAATCTGTTATCATCTTGGATGGATTAACAATATACAAACATGGAAAAATCTATTAACAAGGTCATATATGATAATAGACACCAAGGAGATGGTGCCTAGCAGTTGTTGCTAGATGAATGGGGTTGTTTTACCAGTCAATCCTATAATTTCAAAAATATCACCACCCATTAAGTTTTACACCATACATGTGAATCGTGATTGTGCCATCAAAACAAGAAATAAACCATAACACACACACACACACACATATATATATATATATATGTGTGTATATATATATATATATATATCTATTTCCTTCCCTTCCCCCTTTTACCACCATTTTTCCCTAACTTTTTCCCTTTCTTTGGGTTATTCTTCATCAAAGCAGCTTT
>NW_020205325.1:0-1512 GCF_001531365.2 Cynara cardunculus var. scolymus | reverse complement strand
CGCACATGAGCATTAGGAACCGACCGACTCTTGTTCCCACCTCTAAACCCTCCTCTCTTATGCATTCCACGCCCTCCTGCTAAAACAACATAATCATCATCATCATTCACACTCAAATTATATATTCGTAAATACAAATAACAAAAACATTGATACCTTTGAGACTTGTAGATTCCACAGCACTGCCTTCATTGYTTGTTCCTTGGAAAGATATCTTACTGTGTGATTTTTCTTTCCATCTTTTATATATTCCAGTTTTATTGGCCTTCCCTTTTGAACCACTCTCTGTTATTATYTGTATACCATTGCAAGTAAGTTATCTTTAGAAGCAAATCRGGTATTATTAACAAACATAATATRCAYACGTATATATACGAGTGTCAAAATGTACCTTCCCACTAGCTGTTACACGGTCACCGTTGTTCAACTTGACATACTTTTTACTCCTCTGCCATCAGATAAAATCACTGTAGTTGAGTGACAGAAAGACAGAAGTAAAGAATTACATCAAATATCTTTACAATTGAAACCTTATCCCAATGATATGAAGACTTCTGTTTTTGTAATCCCCCACTATCATCTGCAGCTAGGTCAAGAACAGCATTCTCCAACCTATTCATCATTCAAATCAATGGTTCAAGACTAATAGTACAAGCACCTATTACATACAGATACAAGAGGCACCAAAGGTTTACGGTAAGCCCAATCTAATGTCACAAGCTTTTCCCAATACAAGACCTACAGCATAACTTACAGTACAAGCATATAGAATAAAAAAAAGGTGCATTTAAGATGTCGTAGGGGTAGAGACAACCCACCATCACATCAAAGTGGCATATAACCACCAACACTCTTGCAATCTCTCTTGTGAATTGTAAACACTTTTAGCATGTCAAGTAACTGTACCAAAGACCTTAACAGGCGAGATGATGAAACCATGTGATATGTGACACCATGACCACTTATTTATGTTGCAGTTCGCAGTTTGAAGCAAAGTTGAGGTACATGGAACATATTAACTACATGAAAAATGTTCAGCATCCATTGATCTTTACCTGTTGGATGCAAAGCCTTGATTAYTTCTGACTGAAAGGCCTGCTTCAAAATGCTGGAAAGAATGACATGAGAAGTAAGATATCAACACCATAACTCTTTGATAAAAATCAAATAATGAAATAGAGCAATCTGGTGCCAARGAGAGTTGGAAATGAGAATGCATATTAGAATAATAGAATTGAAGCTACTTCAAGATGGTTAGACAGTAAATTCTTTAATATCTCTTGAACTGCTTGAAATCCATCCCCTAAGCGAAAGATGATGATGTTGCTGAAAATCAATATGACGTTTATTGCATAAAAGAATATAACCTACTTGATTTGTTGGAACTGAGCTTATGAAAAACTCCTCATCCTTGAAGCTCTGTGCCTTCCTTTTACTACCAGAAACTGCCAGAATTAATCAAAATTCTATATCAATTATGCCCTCTAGATGTAATACACAAACACACAAAAA
>NW_020205324.1:1490-7124 GCF_001531365.2 Cynara cardunculus var. scolymus | reverse complement strand
CTTTTCCATGTGAAAATCATTTGAAGCATTTCTTTCTCTGTGTTCTTCAAGAGTTCTTCATTGTGTTCTTATTGATTTCTACCTGCTTGATTTATAACTGTCTGCTGCATACTCAATGTCTATCKATTTAATCAAGTAAGTTTTCAATACCCTGAACTGAGTAATACGGTCCAACATCGAGGGTTGTGAGTTGCCTATTCAATTATTCCCTATGCCGATGAAGGAATTCGATGTAGTGGTGGATATGGATTGGTTAGCCAAAAATCAGGCAGCTATTTTATGAAACCAAAAGAAGATTGAAATTAAGTTGCCAGGCAGAGGAACAGTCATCATAGATAGTGATCATCGGGATTATCATACCAGTCTTCTCTCCATATTGAAAGCTCGTAAGTGTATACATAAGAAATGTCAGGGGTTTTTGGCTTATGCTATCGATGCAAACAGAGAAGAGAAAGAATCAGAGCAGATCCCAATTGTCAAAGAATACCCAGAAGTCTTTCCCAAGGACTTGTCTGGTCTTCCAACAGACAGAGCCATCGAGTTTAAAATTGACCTAATATCCGGGGCAGCACCAGTAGCCAAAACAACATACAGATTAGCCCCATCAGAGCTGAAAGAATTGGTGACTCAATTGAAGGATCTACATGACAAAGGTTTTTGTTAGACCAAGTACTTCACCTTGGGGAGCTCCGGTTCTATTTGTTAAAAAGAAGGACGGGTCAATGAGAATGTGTATAGATTATCGGGAGCTTAACAAAATGAYAGTTAAGAATAAATATCCATTACCCAGGATTGATGATTTATTTAATCAATTAGTTGGGCCCAGTTACTTCTAAAAAATTGATCTACGATCCGGATATCATAAACTGAAAGTCAGAGAAGAAGATGTTCCTAAAACTCCGTTCAAAACAAGACATGGACGTCATGAATTTTTAGTGATGCCTTTTGGCCTAACCAATGCACAAGCAGCCTTCATGGACCTGATGAACTGGGTGTGCAATGAATATCTTGATAAGTTTGTTATTGTATTCATCGATGATATTTTGATATACTCCAAATCAGAAGAAGAATGTGACACCCCAATCTGTACACATTGCATATCACATAGAATTCATTCATAGAATACATATATTCCCACATAGATCCAAAATTACAATAGTCTGTGCTACAAGTTACGATACAAATTTGCATAACTTAAAAAAATTTCAAAATGCATGCATTTGTAAACTAGCATCGCTCTCCTCCAAAACACATTTAGATATGGTCTTCAACATTTAATCACATAAGGGAAGTAATCATATAATGCTTTTTCCCTTATTGATATTATAACTGGTATTACCTGCACACATATTTTAAAACATAAAATGAGGGATAGACAAAAGTCTAGTGAGATTTCCTTTTTCATGCTATGCAGGGTGAGATCACCAAAAACATTCATCAAAGAATGTCTCAATCATAATGAAGAATAATAAAAGAATCGCATCATGTTTAAGTCCATCTGGCCTCTTGTTCAAAATCCCATACTTAGAAAATATTGGTTTTCCAGTCCATCGGCCTCTAGTTCCAAAGTGTCCATCGGGCCTCTGGTTCCAAACCATACTTAGAAAAATAATGGTTTTCCAGTCCATCGGCCTCTGGTTCCAAAGTGTCCATCGGGCCTCTGGTTCAAAACCACACTTACAAAATTTTTCAATAATCATGACCAGAGCTCCTCTTGTCTTTCTACCAGAGCTTCTGGTTAGTCGACCAGAGCCTCTGGTTCCTCGAACAGAGCTTCTGGTTGTACTTACGAAAGCCAACCAGAGCCCCTCTGGTTTGATTTATAGAAATTTCTAAGTATAAAGGCTCTTTTGAAATATCATTTTAAAATTACTAGTGGTGTACCCGCGCGATGCAGCGCGGGTGAATCACAATTCTGAAACATTAGTTTGACCTTGAATCATGAGTTTGTATGGTTATTTTGCAAGTCAACCTATATAAGAGGGGACATCTTTCTTAAAATTCAATTTCTTTCATTCATGCAAGATATAAATTGTATGAAGCTTCAACAAAGTTACATTGAGATACAAAGTATATCTATTGAAATTGTTCCCATTACTTGAGGTCTGGAAAGCAGACCCAATTCATCGCATTACTACAGCAATGTTACTTTCCTCACAAGCGACAATCTCATAATCCTCAAGTAATGGGAGTAAATAAACATAGAAAGTACACAAGTTCTAAATATACAGAAACATTTTCCAATCTATCTATAAACCAGATGCAACAAGAAATGATGCACTACAAAGCCATTGGTAACAAAAGAATATTTTATGTTGTTGAAAACATATTTTAGCTTCCATGTAAAATCGAACCTTGCAACAACCTCGTTTGCATCAGCATCCCACTGAAGAACACAAAACTTGTATCTTTCTGTTGCAATAAATCGGTGGTCTTGTGTTTCACCCTTCAATAGAAGAAAAAGATACACCAACATCACAATGTGAATGTTGCAACAAATACATCACAACTTCTTTCTTAAAAGACTACAAATTAATCATTTACTCACATGAGGACGAAAAAGTTCCAAGGTTGCATTTCTTCCATACATTGGCACATCCAACATAGGCTGCATAAAAACAAATATGCAATTAAATTGTAGTTGCAAAATAACCTAAAGCAAGAGAGTCTTAAAGTATCAAAATTCAAATACCCTTCACAATGAAAATAGTGCACCTCAAACCATAAAAAGGTAATCATTATTCATTCTCAATGTAAAACTAAAATCAGAACTAAGAATTAGAACATGTCTCGTGTATTGTTGAGAGCATCCTATTCTTTACTTTCACCGGATAAATCCATTAAATAAATCCTAATGAGAAAACTCTGCACTAAATCTTATATTTTAGTGGATTAAACACTTTCACTGTGTTTTCTACTCTCTCACAACACAAGGTCAAAGGCAATGTGGGTACACAGGGCATAAAGAAAGAAGAAATATCAGTACAGCTTCATTATTTTCTGCATAAGGATTGTTTGGTACATTGTGGGTTGTCCTCTAATATATACACACTCACATTATCTGTATACACATATAGATATGTAACAGAACAGTCTGATGACATATATATATATATATATCTATACTATATTAAACACATGCATCAAAGAAAGACAGTTCCATTTAAACAGGTTTTCAAAGCATATTCACATTTTCATTATGCGCAAGGTAAACAGGTTCCCATTGATGTGAAACCAAATCAAGCTTAAGACCAACCATAGCATCAAATCTGTCCAAAACCAATGTTCATAAGGTTTGATGATATTTGGAGTATTCTAGGCTATTCAATCTTGGGTGTGCATGGGAGAATATTATGATGAATATTTTTATGGGGGTATGCTTGTTGTTACCATCTATAGCTATACCAGTAGGGAATTGGAGGTGTCATACTGTCATTATGCTTTCTGCACAATAACACGAGGGTTTGTACTAGTTTTTTAGTTCTGTGTGATTACCTGAGACTGTACCTGTTTCAGTCGTGATTATGTGGGTGGTATAAGGTCAGTTGGGTTAGGTATTTGGTCAGTTTACATGTGCCGTTTCTGTGTCCTGCTCTGTGAGAGGTCACTATAGCTACATGCCTAGACAGTTCAGACCTCTACTCCTATTGGTCTTGGAGTTTTGAGGAGCTTTCATAATCACTATCTGTGTTGGATTAACTCCAACATTTAGCATCAAACCAGAAGAAATGAACAACAACAGCAGCAACAATAAGAATAAAAAGTATGATAACATGGTAAAAACATACTTGACAACTTTGCACAATGTAAAATGGCCGAATGCGAACAATAGGGACAGAACTGTGAATTAAGTTGTGATGGTGTGACTCACATTGAATGTTGTAGAATGACATGTAGATTAATGAAATAACTTATATAGAATAGACATGTAAAATGACATTTAGTTGTAGTCATTTAAACTTCTCTTCATCAATATAATTTCTAAATGCATAAATAAGTACCGGTTGAATGTGGCGTAAGGCCTATAACAAATAATAAAACTCTGCAAAGTAGTTTTCAATATTTTCAGCCAATTGATGATTTGTTTTTGCATTTTATGCAAGTATATTGATTGCTTATAAACGAACTGCAATCAATATACTTGCAAAAAACAATGCAATTGTTTTTTTTTTTGGTAAAATTGATTGGGTTCAAGTGTAGATGAAAAAATAAGTCTAAAACAGAGCCAAACTGATTTGAATGTCATTTAAGTCCACTATCAAACATTTAACATTTACTTAGGATACATCTGGTTGAATACAAAACCTAATTCTTCCAGCAACCCAATTGGCATTGGCATTGGCATAGAAGATAAGAGAAAAAAAAAACAAGTAATTCACCTTAGCAATAATGCCCAGCTTTTCTTATTTCTAGACTGCATCATCCACGTCGAAGTTGCATCTCTCACTAAACTCTTCCTTTATTAGTTCCTCACATTTAATGTCGAGTTCCTGCATCATGCTTATTAGTTACTTGTAGGTACTGTGCAAATCTGGTCCACATATACAAGGAGCAATACCTTTAGAGTGGCTTCGCCTTGTTCCATCAAGATAAAGAAAGAAATGATAACCTCTTTTACATCACATCAAGGAAAAACATAGGTGAGGTGTTCTAAAAAGAACTTCAAACTTTTCAACAAAGATCCTTCTTAGTGGTGATATTGTGGGGGTGATTAGGTCATGAATACCCACATGTAGAATGGTAGAAAAATCATGGAATATATCAACATGACACCACAAATTAACCATCCATCACAATTAGCTAAACTCCAAATTTCTTATCAATTGCCTCATGGTCGTTGTTAGCTCTAATATTCACTTAATGTAAAAGTATGAAAAAGTATTCTGCAAGTGTTGACAAAAGGGTATCTTCCACAGAAGACGACAGAGGATTAGCATCAGAAGTTGTTTCATCGTGCAAGTCAAGAATGACAGAACCTCTGATGTCTCTCACAGAGGTTCTGGAAAATGGTCCTCTGGCAATAAGATCATACAATTCAATTACAGCAGAGCCTCTGAGATGGCTCACAGAGGGTCTGCGGATTTGTCTTCTATGAAGATCCTGTTCTTACTGTTTTTCAAAGGTTGTTAGCTGCATGTGCTTCTCACGTGACTAGATTTTAATAGACTTTATTTGGACGGCTTAGATGATTTCACTTTCTAGATCATGTCAGGAAAGTCGTTAGGGTCTTGTATAAATAGCAGCTTAGGCCTTTGTATTCTATGTGCTTCCGAATTGTAATCGTCTAAATTTCAATTGAATGAATTGAAAATCTTTGAAGCTATTCTCCTATGTTCATCTTCTTTCTCATATTAAACTGTGTGTTCTTGGTTTAATTACTCTGTTTTGTTCTTATAATTGTTTCCGCTGCACTGTGATCGTCCTAAGAGTCCATTCAGAGTAAGAGATCAATATCAAAACTAAATTTACAGGTCCAACAATTGGTATCAGAGCGGGAATTGAATTCTTATTCGATTAATTCTGTTTTTGGTATTAATCTGCTTTTTTCTAGAACACCAGTCTTCTTCTTCAGGTTACCCTGTTTTACTCTTTTAAATCAGTTTCATCTTATTCCTATTTTTCTTCTTCTAATGG
>NW_020205324.1:0-1205 GCF_001531365.2 Cynara cardunculus var. scolymus | reverse complement strand
CTGCTACTGGCACAACCCCTGAAATTCCTGAACATTACGAGCCAAGACCTGTTGCTAACTGGAGTGATGAAGACAAGATATTGGTTGATTTGGGCAGCAAGTGCAAAAGATTGTTAATCATGGCAATACCTCACGAAATCTTCAAATGTATTGATCACTTCCAACTGTCCATGGATATTTGGGCAGAATTGGAAAAAAAAATTGAGGGAGGTAAGAAAACACTCAAGAACAATAGAGCCATTTGCATTGATGAATACCACAGCTTCAAGGCTAAGGAGGGTGAATCCCTGTCGGACACATACTCCAGATTAAACACCTTAATTAGCAACTGCAAAAGGTATGGAGTAATGAGAACGGTAGAGGACAACAACTCTCTGTTCTTGAAGAGCCTTGGAATTGAATGGATGCACCTAACCATGTCTATGAAGGCCACCTTGGATTTGGAAGCTTGGACTTTGGCTGAYTTATTTRGTTCTCYTARAAKTCAAGAGCCTCAAGTTCTACAAATGAAGAAGAACTATGGTGGTCCACTTGCTCTGGTTGCAGAGGATGGCAGCTCTAGAAAGAAGGAAGAGAAGGAGAAGAAGAAGAAGAAGATCCTGATAGCTGAGAGTGATGAGAGTTCTGAAGAGGAAGTCTCGATGAAAGAGATGATGAAAACTCTGGCCTTGATCACCAGAGAATACAGAAAGGGTGGTGAGMGGAAGGAGTACAAGAGTTTCAACAGAATAAACTTCACAGAGGGTGGTAGATCTGAGGCAAGCGAGAAGGAGCAGAAGCCTTCACAGAAGGTAGAGGAGTAGAAGAAGAAAGAGTCGAAGGAAGGATGCTTTAGATGTGGCAAGCCAGGCCACTTTGCTACAGATTGCTGGTCAAAAAGGCCAAAGGCTCCACAGAGGGGTCCTAGAGATGCAGCCTTCTACAAAAAGAAGGCTGACTACTATCACCAGAAGCCTCTGCTATCTCAATCGAGTGAGTTAGTAACTGATGAATCCTCTGATGAAGATGAACAGAATAGTCTCCTTGCTTGGGAAGACTCAGACACAGAGGATGAGCTTTTCTGTGGGATGGCAAAGATCGACTCTGACTCCTCTGAAAGAAATGACCAAGAGGTTTCTACTTCTTACTCTTCTGAATCACTTGATCAATACACAGAGATCATTGATAACCTCGATTCATGTCATTTGGAGCATTTCAAGCTAAAA
>NW_020205323.1:4858-7177 GCF_001531365.2 Cynara cardunculus var. scolymus | reverse complement strand
TTAGAGATACCTGTATGGAAATGGGATCACATTACCATGGATTTTGTTACGAAGTTACCTCGAACTCCAAAGGGGTATTACGCGATTTGGGTAATTGTTGATCGTTTATCTAAATCTGCACATTTCTACCAATAAGAGAGAAATACTCTTTAAAAAAGTTAGCGCAGATTTACATTAAAGAAATTGTTACCAGACACGGTGTTCCATTGTCTATTATCTCTGATAGAGATAGTCAGTTTACTTCCAAGTTCTGGGAAGGACTACAGAAAGCTTTGGGATCTGAAATTTGGTTAAGTACAACTTATCATCCGCAAACAGATGGGCAAAGTGAAAGAACTATCCAGACTCTCGAAGATATGTTGAGAGGTTGTATCATTGATTTCGGGGGATCATGGGAAGATCACTTGCCATTGATAGAGTTTGCATATAACAATAGTTACCATTCTAGCATTCAAGCGGCACCATATGAAGTGTTGTATGGACGTAAATGCTGAACACCATTGTGTTGGAATGAGGTGGGTGAAAAACAGCTGATGGGTCCTGAAATTGTCCAAGAAACTTCTAAAAAGATTGAACTGATCCGTGAAAGAATCAAAATAGCACAAGATCGCCAGAAAAGTTATGCTGATAATCGTCGGAAGACGATTGAATTTGATATAGGTGATTTTGTGATGTTAAAAGTTTCACTGTGGAAGGGTGTCATCAGATTTGAAAAGAAAGGAAAGCTTAGTCCAAGGTATGTGGGTCCGTTCAGAATATGTAAGCGAATTGGGCCAGTAGCATATCAGTTAGAATTGCCAGAAGAGCTGAGTCTGATTCACAACACTTTCCATGTATCGAATCTGCGGAAATGTTTAGCTGATCCGCATCTCGCTATACCATTACCAGATATCAAGCTAGACAGTAAACTGAACTTTGTAGAAATACCGAAAGCCATAATTGATCAAAAGATCAGGGTATTGAGAAACAAAGAAATCAGTCTGGTTAAAGTAAAGTGGAAGTTTCACAAAGGATCAGAGGCAACTTGGGAACTAGAATAAAAAATAAGAGCAGATTATCAGTGGCTCTTTAATTAAAGGAATTCCGGGACATAATTCTTTTGAAGGAGTGGATAATGTGATAACCGGGTACGATTATTACTTAAGGTATTTGTTATGTGAATTAACTGTTTATGTGAACCCATGCTTACGTAAATTTAATATGGGAGTATGTGTATTTTATGCATAAGAATATATATATGCATAATATGATAAATATATATATATATATATGTATATATATATATATGTGTGTGTGCATGTGTGTGTGCATGAGTTTATGTGCATATAAAAAGATATGTTCCTATCAAGCGTGGTGACGTAAATCTGTTTTGATTTGGAACGGGATTTTGAGAAATGTTTCTACCAAGCGTGGTGACGAAAGTCTGTTTTGGTATGAAACTATATTTTGCGAAACCTTCCTACCAAGCGTGGTGACGTAAGTCTGTTTTGGTATGGAAGTGGATTTTATAAATTGTTTCTACCAAGGGTGGTGACGTAAGTCTGTTGTTATAACCAGGTCCGAGACAACCTGGGTTGAGGTAATTTATACATGTTTATTATGTGGATTACGTGAAATATGCATACCAAAGTAGAAATGCATGAACTATATATGTGAACATGATATTGTGCATGCATATATGTGAAAAGATGGCATGACACATATGATTTATACATGTATGCATGTGGTGTGAAGCATACATGAAGTGGTGCTTATTGTGATAAGCTATTCGGGTGAAATCATTATATTTTCATGGTTAAGAAATCATGAATTTTATAATACAAAATCCACTGCCCAAAGTTATTTCTATTGGACAAAAGCTTTCACCGCCTTTGAAGTTTTATTATTAAAATCCTCCACCGCCTTGGTGAGAGTATTTAAAGAAGAGTTTGATAAGGTTATCCTTATCACTGTCACTCTTTTAGAAAAAGAACTTGTGTGTGAGTAAGGTGTTCTTGAAGATTCTACGTTAAGAATAAAGCTTTTGCTGTGTAATTTTCATCAAGAAAGCTGTTTGATAAGGTGAGTTTTAAACTACCGTTGAGTATAAACTGTGAGTTTTTAAACAATCGTTAATTATAAGTTGGGAGCCTTATAAATTATGTTGATTATATATTATGGGTTTTGATATTGGTTTTGAAGAAAATATGGTAAAACTATTTTGATAGTTTTAAAGGTGTTACTGTTATTGTTGGAAAGATAAAGAAGAGTTTACTTCTTTAAAACAGTTTTGGAAATGATATCCTGTTCTGAGGATTTTAAAAGGGATATGAAGTTTTG
>NW_020205323.1:2606-4118 GCF_001531365.2 Cynara cardunculus var. scolymus | reverse complement strand
TAAGTGGAACTAACTAGAACTAACTTGG
This sequence comes from Cynara cardunculus var. scolymus, assembly GCF_001531365.2. Classification (NCBI taxonomy): domain Eukaryota; kingdom Viridiplantae; phylum Streptophyta; class Magnoliopsida; order Asterales; family Asteraceae; genus Cynara; species Cynara cardunculus. Next base: position 4,090 of record NW_020205323.1, on the reverse strand, counting down.
ACACAGATGGGACACGGGTGTTCACCCTTACCCCATGGAACTAAGTGGAACAAGCTTCTTTTTACTAATCTACCCTCCTCACTCATCGTGCGTCCTTCCCTGTCACTCATCCATGCTCAGACTGCCTCCATCGCCTCCATGGCATCGACCCTCCATCGACGATGATACCCTCCATCGCACCCTCCATCGCACCCTCCATCGCACTCTAGGTTCCCCTCCATGTTCAGACTGCCTCCATCGCACCGACCCTCAATCAGCGACGGGAGTTCTAGTCCATACACACAGTCCGACGGCCTCCATCGCACACCCTCCTTCGCACCGACCCTCAATCGGTGACGGGAGTTCTAGTCCATACACACAGTTCGACAGCCTCCATCGCTATACCTTCTCCTTCATCAGGTACACGATTGCCCTAACCTTCTCCTTCTCATCGCTATGTTTGAATCGATTTAGGGTTTGCTAGGTTTGAATCGATTTAGGGATTGCTTTGCAAAAATCGACTGTTTAATCAAGCTCTAGCAATTCAAATTGCAATGGGATTGTTTGTAGTGTATATGGATATCTTATCAAGATCATATGGAAACAATACATTCTGCAGTAAGATTGATTTTGGTGAAAAAACACTAAACAGCTCACTAAGGGTAAATTTGTCATTTTAACCAGTTCTATCCTGTCATGTCCTGTCTTACCAAACGCTGAACAACTGTCCTGTCCTGTCCTGTCCCGTCCTGTCTCGTCCTGTCCTATCATGTCCTGTCCTGTCCTGTCCTGTCTATGCACCAAACGCACCCTAAAGGTCTTATTTGGATTAGAGGTGTTGTATCGATTGTTGAGAGCTTTCACGTCAAAATCGTATTTTAGATGTTTTAAGAATAGAGTTTTATACTTAGAATCTTTTTATGAAAATCAGACCAGAGAAGCTCTGGTTGACTTGCACGTTGAACCAGAGGGGCTCTAGTTGGTCATGTCTTTTGAACCAGAAGCTCTGGTTAGTACAACCAGAGGCTCTGGTCGAACATRAACTTTTTATAATTGCTCTTTTTATGAAAAAGGCTATCTTATTGGTTGAAGGTTTATCTAAAGACCATTTTTGAGAAATTATATGAGTCAGAGGTGCTGGTTAGTACAACCAGAGGCTCTGGTCATGAAGACCAGATGCTCTGGAAGAGAGACTAGAGAGGCTCTGGTCCTGTGTTGAAATATATTCTAAGTATGGTTTGAAACTAGAGGCTCTGGTCGTGAAGACCAGAAGCTCTGGAAGAGAGACCAGAGAGGTGCTGGTCTTAGATCTTGAAAAGGTTTTGAAATATTTTCTAAATCTGGTTGGTTCAACCAGAGGCTCTGGTCGTGAAGACCAGAAGCTCTGGAAGAGAGACCAGAGGGGCTCTGGTCCTGAATGTTGAATTATATTCTAAGTCTGGTTAGTGAAACCAGAGGCTCTGGTCGTGAAGACCAGAAGCTCTGGAAGAGAGACCAGAGGGGCT
>NW_020205323.1:0-1409 GCF_001531365.2 Cynara cardunculus var. scolymus | reverse complement strand
TAAAATCTAATGCTTTGTATTGGTGGGAAATAGAGTCTCTTGGAAGGATGGATGTTTTGCAAACTTTGTCATGGGCAGAATTTGTGAACAGATTTAAGGAACAATTTTGTCCCAAAGCAGCGGTTAGACAAATGGAAGAGGATTTCTTAAAGTTAGAACCAAGCTCTGGATCAGTTAGAGAATACACAGAAAAATTCATAGAGTATTCTAGATTTGCTGAGCATTACATATCCACAAAAGCAAGAAAAGTTGAGAGATATATCTTGGGTTTGAAACCCTCGATTAGAGAATTTGTTATAGCAATGAATCCTACCACATTTTCATTGGCAGTCGATGCAGCTGAAGTCACAGAAAGAAACAAAAATAGAAGCGATGAAGGAAAACAAATGGAAAAGAGGAAATGGGAAGGATCTTTAGGATATCGAGGATCCAAGTACTTTAAGTTCAACAAGAAACCAATATAGAGGTCGATGAAAAAGATCTGTCCTAGATGTCAACAATATCATCAAGGAGAATGCAAACCAGAACCAATGAAATGCTTCAATTGTGGTGAGATTGGACATTCATCGAGATACTGTCCAATGAATAAAAGATGTTTCAATTGCAATTCACCAGATCACTTTAAAGACAAATGCCCACAGCTCAAAACTCCACAACTAAGTTTGGGAAATAGTACAACAAGTGGTCGAGGGAGACCAAGTATGACTAGAGGAGGGCTAGGAAGGGCACAAGGACGATCCTTCCAGATGACTAAAAATGAGGCAGAGGCAGTTCCAGACATGGTAACAGGTACATTTTTTTTGTGAACTCCTTACATGCTAAAGTGTTATTTGACTCGGGTGCAAACTCATCGTTTGTATCCCCGTCATTTGCCTTATGTGCTGATATGAATTCTGTGCCACTTGACGATAAATTAGTAGTTGATACTGCTAACAGTCAAATATTTGTTAATTACGTGTTTGAAAACTGCACTATCATGATAGAGGGTTGTGAGCTACCCATCCGATTGTTTCCCATGACTATGAAGGAATTTGATGTGGTAATAGGAATGGATTGGTTGGCAGAAAATAAGGCTAGCATTGTTTACAACGAAAAGATGATTAGAATTGTGTTACCTAACAAAAGGATAGTCGTAATTTATGATGATCATTGGAATCATCGTATCAGTCTATTATCTGTGATGAAAGCCAGAAAATGTATCCAAAAGAAATGCCAAGGATTTCTGGCCTACATAATTGATGCCAAGAAAGAAAAGAATAAGCGAGAATTAATTCCGATTGTTAGTGAATATCCTGAAGTCTTTCCAGAAGACTTGTAAGGACTACCTCCAGATAGAATTATTGAATTTAAGATTAATTTGATACTCGGGGAAGCACCCGTAGCCAAAACACCATATAGATTAGCCCCAT
>NW_020205322.1:2267-6667 GCF_001531365.2 Cynara cardunculus var. scolymus | reverse complement strand
TGAGCTGTGACTTAGATTTCTGATGCGATTCAGATTTCCTAGTCCCTGAAGAAAAAGAAGAAGAAGTTTTACAAGTTGAAGGAATAGATTTAGATCTATTAGACTTGTTAGGCTTCTTAGAAAGGGATGCTGTGACAGTGGATTTACCTTTGTCTTCGCATCCAGAACTTAAAGGAGTTCCTTCAAGATGACTCTCAGTAAAGGAAGAGGACTGAGAGKAAGAAGTTTTAGGAATAGAAGAGACAAAGGTACCAAATTTAAGCATGGACCTGTCTTTAACACATTCTTCCTGATCATAGGAGAATCCTAGACCAGTCGTATTCTTGGCCGGGATCTGAGCATTAATGATCTCAGAGGCCTTGAGGGAAGCTTTGCACCACCTTTCAATGGTATCTTTCTCAGCCTTGAGTTCATCGATTGCTTGATCACGCTCAGCAACAGCTTTCTCACGTTCAACAGTGATGGCTTGGTTTACATCTTTGGTCCTGAAGGAGGAGGAGGAAGATTTAGAAGATGGCGTCACAGTCTTCTTTGATCTGCATTCACCTGCAAAATGTCCGGGATGGTGACAATTGTAGCAGACAGCTAAAGCCTTGTCTATTCTTTCAGACTTTGGCTTCTCCCTTAGGGATAGCTGAGGAGATCTGCGAAAATTGCTCTTGCTGGCGAACCTCCTGAATGACTTAGTCAGAAGAATCTATTTCCGTGATGACCACGAGAGGTAGAGAAGAAACAAAAGGAGTAGAAGTTTCAACTGGAGAAGTTTCAGAGATCAAAGCTAAAGGAGAGCTTTTCATTTCCCTGGATTCTTTTACAAGATCTCTTTTCAGCTGACGAGATTGCTCATGGTTAAGCAGAATCCTGTATAAGGTAGAAAGAGAAAGAGTGGACATGTCATTTGACATCTTGAGACACATGGAAAAGGTGTCCCAAGACTCAGGAAGGCATTCTAGAAACATAGTCAAGGTTTCAGAATTAGAATATTCCCTGCCGACAGCCCTAAGATCAATAAGAAGAGAATTAAATCTTTGATGTACTTCAGACATTCAATCATTAATCAACATAATTTAACCATTCTAAAATAAAAAAATCCATATCATTCGTAAAGAAAATAAAGACGTGCAATAAAAGAAAGAAATTGTTCATAAGTCACGGCTCCATGCCTCAAAAGAAGATTCTAAGTTTGATCTATCAAAAGCTTAGTAAAATAGAGTCGTCTAGCGCATTAGACTCCAAACAAGTAGTCCCATCACTATCGTCAAAACTCCCGCTAACAGCGCCAAGTAGGTATATAACCTCCTAATCGCTCCCCTAGCAGTGTTAATCATCCCCAACGAGCGATCCATCACATCGCCTTGAGTGCCTAGGGTCATAATCACCCCGTCGGCGAAGTGTTGATGATGATCCAACCTAAGCTCACACATCTTTAGATCTTGGACGATGCCCAAAACCCATAGGTTCTCTAAGGTGGTCATACCCGGAGAGCGCTCCGACGAGGCCCTGGTAGTAGGTGGGGGTGTCACGCTATGGGTGCGCGACTGAGATAACTCCCTCACTGCTCTAGAAGGGGCGGAAAAAGACACCCTTACGAGCGGAGGAATGCTCTTTCGGGTGGTGGCCCGAACTTTAACTCCATGTGCCGCTAATGGATGCGCGGGCATAGAGCAGGGTGGCACGGGGGTAGGTGATCACGCCGGGGACTCGGCGACATCATCGTCACTATCGTAACTATGCTCGGAGGGGTCGTACTCTTCGGAGTTTGAGTATTCATTAGTTGACAACATAGTGCTGCGATACTTAACAAAATTTAAATTATTGAACGAATCATAATAAATATAAAAAAGATGCAATGTTTATACAAACCCACACATGCAAGTCGTGCTTTTCTTATTTGAGTAAGAAGTTCTTAACTTTAGACGAACACCTAACATAACCGGTCCGCGTCTCTCCTTATACATGCTTAATTAGACCTAGGTGATCAGGCTCTGTCTAATTAGAGTATGCTAAGAAGGCACTCATTCTAGTTATATTAGTAGTATGTTCGTTTTGAATTTTTGAGACTCTTTTAAGAAAATTATTTTGTAAAGTTTTGGGTTATAGTGTATGGTTTTCTTAGAAAATCAGTATTCTCTATAACCTACGGCTCTGATACCAAATCTGTCACAACCCGCTAAAGCGGAAACACGAGGTATGGCAGATAGAGTCTCATAGTGATAGAGTATAAATAACACCACCATACATTATAATTACATTACATCACTAGTCAAAGTTTACATTTCCACAAATACATCCCCAAAACGACAAGTTCGTAACTTACAACGATGATATAAAACAAAAACAAAATCGGAGGAGATGTTTGAAACGTGGTTACTTTTATATGCCACCATTTACCTTCTTTACCCCTGAAAAGCACGTTAAAACAAATGTCAACTACAAGAGTTGTTGAGTTCACAGGTTTTCAATGTACAACAATTCTTTATGCAATTTTTAGTTCGAGTAAGTCTTTTACTTACTCGCAAACAACTTTCATACGTTTAGCACTTTTAACGAGGCACAATGTACTCCAAGAAATTTTAAGTGTTGGGCCACTACTAAACCTGCGACAACTATGCCCTTTATACCGAACTACCTCAGCGGTGGTGTTTAAACCACATGGATAGAACCCGTGTTTTAGTTAAATGCACCCCTACTCGTCAGTAAAAGGTGGGATTGTCAATTCAAATAGTGTTATCCACTTAAACTATCGGCTCAAACGAGTTAATAAGTAGTGTAACCAAGTGGGACTTTTTAATTAACCCAAACACAATTTTTACTAGTGTACATGGTGTTAGTGCTCGTATTCATAATTTCATTTTATTGCGTATTTCATATAATCAATTTGTATTCACGATTTAATCACATTGTATATTTCATACAATGATCAACTACTTTTATACGTACTTTTCCCCCAAATAACAATGGATTTAAAAAGGGGCCGTGAATACTTACCTTTCCTTTCACGGTGTAGATAGTTGAGTGATCGAATGGGTGCGCCTTGGTATAGTCCTTTTAGTGAATCCCTATAAAAACGAACGGTAGTCAAAGTGTTAAGTTTTAACTCCTAAAGGTTAAGGTTACTATTCTACCTTTACGTCTTATAAAATGCATCTTTATGCTCTTAAGATAAAAAAAATCAAGTTTTAAGCACTTTATATGCTTATTATAGGGTTTAAGAGTCCAATCTTTAGTGGTTTTAGGAAATCATGCATGCTGACAGAATCTTTGTGTCTCAATAATGTTCATGGCTCACCCTCATCCAAGAAGTATATTTTCCTAATTTTTTTATAAGTTTTAATATACTGAGTTAGAATCATTATGACCAAAAATCAAGATTTGTGGATGAATGGAAGGGTCTCAAACAAATTTTACCAAAACAGTAGTTATAGCTTTCAAAACAGAAAATTCCTTCTTAATGTTACACCCTTTTGAAAGAGTTATACTTATTATTTTTCAATGGTTCATGAATCGTTTTAAAGATAACACATAAGGCTATCTTTTCCAAAAAGAATCACCATATTTGGGTGTATAGTTTGGGAGTTATGGTTGTTTAATCATGCATGTGGAAATCTGTCAAGTTCGGACAGATTGCACACTTATTTTTTAAAAATTGGTTGAACCCCTAAATCACCATGTTTTTGGGTGGGGTTAGACTCTTTTGAAATCTAACCCTTAAGATACACTCCAGAGGTAAAATTTCATGAGTTTTTATGTGTATTCTAAGAGTTATAGATGAACAATGAGACACAAAATTTCTGACCGACCACTTTTGTACACCAAATTTGTTTTGGGTGTTGTGAGGTCATAAAGTCATATTTTCTCATGATTCCACTTGGGTTTGAAATCTAATACACTAAATATTATTGTGGAAAAAGATTCATGCTTATTGGGTCCATACACAACCAGATATGGTCGTTCCAAACTCATGCAATGAATCTGTCCAAGAGAAAAAGTCATTCTTTTATGCAAAAATGGACTTTTATGCATCAAAATTTCCAAAAATGATGATTTTATGAGAGGAAACCACTCTATTATTTAATATTAAAGTAGGAATATATAAAATACAATATTCTTGTTAAAAATGAAAGAGAACTTAGATTCCATAAGAAACACAAAATGCACGAAATGAAGGTTTTTCTTGCTTTTCAAAAGTTCTAGATGGTTAGGTGTTGATCCTCTCTCTCCGTGATTTGATGATAATCCATTTTCTCTTTCACGTTGTATTTGTGTTTCTGTATTTTTAGTTTCGGCGATCTTCACTGAGTATGTTCAGTGATCGCTGAAAAACTTGCATTGTAAATCTATCAGAGACAGCAATACTTCAAGAAGACAACACTCACACCAAAGAACCTTCAGCAAACGTC
>NW_020205322.1:0-1057 GCF_001531365.2 Cynara cardunculus var. scolymus | reverse complement strand
CTGAAAAGAAATCTTGTAAAAGAATCCAGGGAAATGAAAAGCTCTCCTTTAGCTTTGATCTCTAAAACTTCTCCAGTTGAAACTTCTACTCCTTTTGTTTCTTCTCTACCTCCCGTGGTCATCACGAAAATATATTCTTCTGAGGACATTCCAGAATTTGATTTAACAGATTTTGATGAGTCCCTGGCACTCTTGACTAAGTCATTCAGGAGGTTCGCCAGCAAGAGCAATTTACGTAGATCTCCTCAGCTATCCCTAAGGTAGAAGCCAAAGTCTGAAAGAATAGACAAGGCTTCAGTTGTCTGCTACAACTGTCACTGGCCCGGACATTTTGCAGGTGAATGCAGATCAAAGAAGACTGCGATGCCATCTTCTAAAGCTTCCTCCTCCTCYTTYAGGACCAAAGATGAAAAATACTTAAAACTGAAGGAGAAATACAAGAAGATCAAGAACAACCAGCGAAAGGCTAAAGGCCTTATTGCTGAAGAGCATTACTGGGCTGAATCATCTGATGAATCATCTTCAGACGAAGAAGATAAATCTTATGTCTGCTTGATGGCCATTGATGCTGATAAAGGATCTACTAAAGCATCTACCTCCTATGAGCCATCTTCTTTTACTCAGGTATGTATCCAGAATGAACCTTTTTCTAGTCTTTCTGCACTAGATACGCTGACGGTTGACCTTTACAATGCCCTCAATGGCAAATCAAAAGCTGAGATGCTTAATGTTGATCTTCAAGAGCAATTGAAGATTTGTCATTCTAAGATCAAAGAACTGACCTCTGTTGAGGAAAATCTTAAAGATCAGGTTATTATAAACCAAGCCATCATTGTTGAACGTAAGAAAGTTGTTACTGAGCATGAGCGACCAATCGCTGAACTCAAGGCTGAGAAAGCTACCATTGAAGGGTGGTGCAAAGCTTCCCTCAAGGCCTCTGAGATCATTAACGCTCAGATCCCGGCCAAGAATACGACTGGTCTAGGATTCTCCTATGATCAGAAAGAATGTGTTAAAGACAGGTCCATGCTTAAATTTGGTACAGTTGCCTCTTCTA
>NW_020205321.1:5163-6685 GCF_001531365.2 Cynara cardunculus var. scolymus | reverse complement strand
CCTATTACCGTATCTCATAGTTGTAGTATGTGTAACTTATATATAGTCTTGTCACGTATTCTTTTGCTACATAATTAGGGTTGTAAGTAAAAACTCCGTTACACCCGRTTTGGAATTACGTTTCGGGTGGTTTTATCACTAAAATAGAACGGATATTTCGAAGTTTTTCCTAGAAATTAATATTCCATATTTTGAGGTTAATTAATGTTACGCCCAGATCTGTGTGATTCAAAGGGTTGGTCCATCCATTGCCTCTGGTCCATCCATTGCCTCTGGTCCTTCATAGCCTCGTCTTTGGTCTTCTTCCAGACTTGGCCATTTCAGCAGCCTCTGGTCCATTGTCAGCCTCTGGACCAATTCATTGCCTCTGGTCTTCTTCCAGACTTAGCGATTTCAGCAGCCTCTGGTCCATTGCCTGCCTCTAGACTAATTCATTGGCTCTAGTCTTCCTCCAGACTTAATTGTTTCAGCAGCATTATCAGATTTTTCATCCTTGGCCCCGATTGCTTTGACAAAACTTTTAGAATAATTTAAGATCAATTTTGGTCCCAATAATCAATAAATTATATTTTATTGGAGATTTTATAAAATTGGTAATTTGGGGTTTGCTCAAGCGAGATGTTACACTCTAACCCTACCTTATTGCATTAAATGAACATTTAATGCACTGAGTATAAATAGAAGTGTTTCTTCTCCATGCAGAGAGCGCACATCTCTCTCTCTAACCTAATTCTTACTTCAAACATTTTCTAGTTTAAGTAAAGGATCTTTCTTATACCAACTTCTTTTCTTGTATTTCTAAAGCTTTGTGTGTAACCAAATATTGTTTAGATAGGTTTTATTACCTTATCTTTCTGCAAACAATCTTGTAAAATCTGTATTGATCTTCTCTATCAATATATATTTTAAATTTGAAAATACTGTGTTTGTATTTGTAACACCCTCATTTTCACTATGAGTTGTGTCACGTAATTCTCATTAAATAACAATAAATAACCCCAAAATATAGTGGCTAATAAAACCTTATTACAACGGAAGTCTTACAAATTCAATTAAAATTAATAACTCAACGCTAACCCGTCCTATACCGAGTTACATTACAAAATGAGTTTAAACATAAATCTAACCATCCGTAATATAACAATAATATAATTATTTAGGAGAGAACCTTGCTCTTGTCCACCCTTGAACCTCTTGCACCTGAGATGCATACTAATAGTCAGTTTTATAAAGCTCGGTGAGTTCATGGTTTTTGTGCACAATCATACACACCTCATCATGCATAAAACAAACAATGCCCCAAATAAAATAATATGCACATTTGTTTCAAACCTTTTTTGAAATAATAATGAGATCTCTTAATGTGTGTCCCTAAATCACTGATCAATCTTCATATCTTCACAACAATGACAGATTCTTAGATATAACTTGTAAGAACATGAAGAACATTGAGAGAGAAAGTCAATATCTTCAAAGCTTAGTCAACTCTCTTAATACGTATTATGATTTACAATAAGCTCTC
>NW_020205321.1:2598-3953 GCF_001531365.2 Cynara cardunculus var. scolymus | reverse complement strand
GCTCACAACAACTACCCCTCTCTTTTTTATTTTAATCTCGGCACACAAACCCTTTTTGATTTAAACTCACTCAGATATGGTTGTCCTTTTGGGTAGGTCTGTCGGTTTTGACATTCCATAGAGCTATTTCTGATAAGCACTCAGTCCCTCCTAAAATATTTCGTTATTTTAATTATTATTATTTTAAAGCGCAATGATCAGATAAAAGTTGATCAAATAATTTGGCTTCAAGCACGATCAATAAAGAATGATGCGACAACGATTCGACTATTCAATATGTATGAGAGAAATGAATGAGGATCTGTAAGAACAAGTTTACAGATTCTGATATTAAAAAAAATGAATGTATATCAGTCAAAGAAAAAAAATATCAGAAAAACAAAGTTGAATACAAACGAGTGTATTATCATCGAAAAAGATTTTCATATAAGAGACGTGATAATAACAGTTTGAAGAATAACTGAAACAGGTATTGGAGTTATGTACGATGGGAAATTACGCAAGTAAAATCTTAAGAAATACCTGTTCAGAAAATGTACTTGTTTTCCAAAAAAAATCAATTTTCAAAACCATTTATTAAAGAATTCTAGAGTCTCCCCTTAGAAAACAACTTTAAGTAATGAAACTTTTAAGCTCAAAAATGAAAAGGAAACATTTTAAGCACGGGTTCTAAAGTGAGTGTTCAGAAACCACACTCGGTAAAGCACGGGTTCTAAACTGGAGTGTTCAGAAGCCTTTATTGTTAAGCTCGGGTCCTAAACTGGGTGTTTAGAAGCCTCTGTTTGAAATAAATCACAACTCCCCCTGCATTGGTGTATCATTGAAATGATATTATGATCAGCATAAATTTGATACACCTGCAAAACCAAATCAAGTAGATTTTGGTACCCAAACGAACTTGGGTCCTATATTGTTAGTATGGTGTTAGGGTATGTTGTAATTACCAAACCATTTATTCCGATAAGGTGTTTTCTTTTTAGCACTATTAACAGGATGATTATATACAAGATATGATTCATGCCAGTATTATAATCATACCTGTTCTTACCATTCCAATTGTTGTTCTGATAGCTGTCATCTCCATGCCACCTGTTGAACCATTTGTTATTGACAAAATTATTTGTTCTGCATGTTGAGCACATAATCCTTCTCTTGCTAAGATTAATCAAATCATTAGTAGACTTCACAATACAAGGAAGATTGTTAGTACCAACAGGTGTATGAGATAAAACATATTCAGATTTATTAACCCAAATGCTTTTAATCTTGGAAGGATAATTAGGTGATCCAATAACATACCCTTGATAGTACTGATTTGAACGAGAATAGTTCTTAAAAACATTAGATTTAGGACT
>NW_020205321.1:0-1528 GCF_001531365.2 Cynara cardunculus var. scolymus | reverse complement strand
AGACTTGGAATCATTCTCAATTCTTTCTAACCTTTCTTTATTCTCCCGATTCCAAATTTTAATACATTGCTCATTAGTATAATTCTGAATTTTATAATTCAGAATACTCTTTTCTTGCTCAACAATCTTCTCTCTCAACTCTTTTACAATATCTGCCATTAGAAACAAATTGATCAGTTAAGGATCTATGCAGTGAAATAAGATAAAAGAACAATTAAGCTCAAAAAAAATTGAAGAACACTAAAACTGATGAAAATTTAGTAAAAATACGTGAAACTGTCAAAAATCAGTAAAAACAGTCAAAAACCGTTGAAAACAGTTAAAAACTGTTAAAAACAGTAAAAGACAGTTAAAACTGATAAGAAACAGTTTATGCGAACAATTCAAAAATTCTCAAACAGTTAAAAGACACACAAAACAGATATACAATGATCCAAAAATAAAATCTAAAAAAATAAAAAGCAAAACCAAAAACACAACAAATAATATAAGCCCACGATGAATTGCAAGCCCAATTTCGGATACAAGGTGAGCGGTTTAGCAATCCGGATACTTCGATGAAAAAAAATTCTAAGTCCAAAACGGTTCACAAGTCCGCTCAAGGATTGTACGGTTTAACCCTTGTCCGCTAAATGCTTCTCTTAAACCGCTCAAGGCAAACTCAGAATCCGCTTAAGATGTGTGCGGATTACTTCTCCGCTCAAGCAATGAAATTTATGGACACTTATCCGGTCAAGAGATGATCGGTTTATATGAACACCGGTCAAGAGGTGATCGGTTTATATGAACACCGGTCAAGAGGTGATCGGTTTATATGAACACCGGTCAAGAGGTGATCGGTTTATATGAACACCGCTCAAGAGGTGATCGGTTTTTATGAACACCACTCAAGAGGTGATCGGTTTATATGAACACCGGTCAAGGCTTGTGTGAATCCACTCAATAATCCGTTGATGCTTTGTGCGGTTTAGACTTAGCCGAGAAAACGATTGAAGCTTTGAATCAAACCGGAGAACAATCCGGTCAAGAGATGTGCGGTGTAATCTCTTCTCCGCTCAAGTGGTATACGGTTTACCTTTAATCCGCTCAAACTCTGCGATTTAACCTGAGTCGAATCCAATTGCACGGTGAACAATCCGGTTGCTTATCCTGTCAAGAAGTAGCACACTATGGCCCAAGACTTATCCGGTCAAAATGATGGGCTTAAAAAAAATTAATTTGGACTTTTTGAATTGAACGGTTTAACAAGGAATTAAGAAAAAAAACAAAAATAAAACCAGATCAAACACTAACAAAAACACAAAAAATAGAAAATCTTTTAAAAAAATGGATCAAAAACACTGGTTTTAAAAAAAATTCAAGAACACGAAAAAAATTTAAAACACTAAAAAACCGATTAAATCTTGATATAACATGATCAAATCACAAAAGTTTGTGAATAACAAACATTCACAATCCAATTCCGAGCATTTTGATCCTGTTTTTAACACAAAAACACAAGATTTTAAGACAAAATCGGATCAAAATC
>NW_020205320.1:4142-7160 GCF_001531365.2 Cynara cardunculus var. scolymus | reverse complement strand
GATCATATTTTCAGGGGGAGTGAATTTTATCTGTGTTGAACTAACATTTTATATTTTTCTCTCAGGTATTTTAAGTATTGTCTAATTTTTGAAAGATAATTGAGTTTTGAAATATAAGTGTTTGACCAATTTAGTCTAAATCCGGACAACACTTGAGCGGTTTATTGTCCGATTTAGACATCCAAACAAAAGGCTATATGATAAACTCTTATCCGGACAAGATTAGATATACTTTTGCAAGGGATTGAGCGGATATTAAATCGTTAAATTCATTTGAGCGTATTCATTTTTTTTCTAAGTCCTTAAATCGCTTAATTCTTGAGCGGTTTAATTTTCTTCKTTGAGYRGTTTATTTCWAATCCGATTAACCTTTGAGCGGTTTATTCCTAAATCGGACATGTCTTGACCGGTGTTCATATAAACCGTACATGCCTTGAGCGGTTTAGTGTCCGGATTAACATTTTTCATTCCATAAGCCGGACACCTCTTCACCGACTTATTCTAATCCGGATAAGCTTTGAGCGGTTTAGCATTTGAACGGTTTTTGACTTTGACTATAAATAATCGTCTCATTTTTTACTTTTTACTTTTTACTTTTTATTCCTTTCACTATTCATCATCGTCTCCGCTCAACTCTGGTTCTTCAACTTCACTCTCTTAATCTCGTCTTCTATTCATCTCTTCTAATCAAGGTTTATATCAATTTGATCTCTTTTCATTATTCCTTGATTGTTTCGATTATCATCGATTGTATGGACTGTTAAGACTAAATTTGAAGAATACTTCATAATTGAACCTGTAAACTCATAATAACTCAATTTTATACTTGTTCCTTTGTGTATTTTGTGTATTTTTTATTATATTTTGATTACGTTGAGTGTATTTTTGAATTTTGAGTATATTTTTGTTCATTTTGAGTATTTTTGATTGTATTTGTGTGATGTGTTTTGAACGGATATCTCACCGGACTAGGTGATCGGACTTTAATCCGAACAACTTTAAACCGGTTGATGATTGTCCGGTTTAAATACTTAGGTTTTGTGTTTGTCTTTGTCTTTGTTGTCCGGACTTCTAATCCGGACACATTTTTTTTTAGTCCAAGTGTTTTGTATGTTGTCCGGACTTCTAATCTGATCAATATGGTTTTCATTTTTTTTCTAAGTGTTGTCAAATTTTTTTTCATATTTTAGTTTAATTTTTTTAGCTTAATTTAAAAAAAAATTCATTCTTTTATTTTTTTTTGTGTAAGTATTTTTCTTTGTAATTCAATTTTTCTTGAATAAAATAGGTACTAATATTTTAGAATTTTTTACAGGTAAATGTCGGATCAAAGACATCAGTCTGACAAAGAATCTCACGTTCCTTCTGTCAGATTAGACAATATACCAACACATTTGCCTAACCAACCCATTGCATCTGAAACACTATTTCCCCAAATACAATACCTAGAAATAAAACCAAATAACCACAATTTTTCTTTTGATATGCCAACCGAATACCCAATAATACCAGAAATCCTGAAAGGCCACCCAATTGCTTATGCCTTATCTGCCAATACACCAGTTCCAATGGTGTACTTACAACAGTTTTGGGGTACACTTACAATCGAAAAGGACGGAGATGCTATATATCTTCAAGGAGAGGTAGACGAATTTGTCAGTCGCCTAACATTAAAAAGATTAAGAAGAATCCTTCGTCTTCCTGGTCCTGAATCTACCGGTTTTGAAGATTTCGTTTCAGATGAACAATTATGCATAGATATCAAAAGACCAGGATATTCTGCTGTATTGAATAATTCTACCCAGTTCAAAAGACGATTTCTACCTTCAATATGGCATCTGCTTTTCTCAATCCTGAATCGATGCCTAACATCCAAAACCCAAGGAATAGATACTTGTAGCAGCACATTCCTCAAATTCTTTCATGGCATAGTATTTTCAAGACAGTATGACTATGCACTTGTTATATGAAATGAACTACTTGAGCTTGTCAATGCCAAAAGATTTCCGTCCAAGGCCAGAAAGTTCGTGCCTTTTCAGAGATTTTTGCAACTATTCATAAAGGTCATGATGAAAGCCAACGAAGATATTCCAGCCAGACCTAATTCAAAAAAAGGGCCAACATTCATCATGACCAGAATTCGGCAGCATACAGAAGTAGAAGATTTGGATTCGATAATGCTAGTTCCACCATAATTAATTGCTTAAGCTAATCAGAATGCTCAGTACGTAATAGATTATAGAAGAGTGATAGATCCAATAGTTCAACCAGAACCGGTTGAACTTGCCCAAGGATCATACCATGCCTCAGCAGAGAGAGAAATAGAAATAGAAAAGAGAGTTCAGGAACAAGGGTTACCTGAACAGGGTAGTGTGATGAGAGAAAATGAAAGTGAAAGGGGTGAACAGGTGGGGGGGAGCTTCTGATCAGCAACGGACTTTAACTGTCAGACCTTCCACAACTTCACCAAGCTCGAAAGCTACTGAATCTGATATTCAGGCTGATTCTGGTGATGAACATAATGATGATGATGATGGAGCAGATGCTCAGAATGCTCCTGAACAAAATATTCCCGTTGGAACTTTCGTGGATGATATTAATATAATCTTTCCTGAATATTCAGCTCAGCAACCTTGTTCGAGTCTACGTTCTTTATCATTTAATGTTGACGAATACGATGACTATGATCGTATTCTTCAAGGTTTATCAAATGAAGGAGGAGATGAGGGTGTTGGAGTTGAAAATGAAGAGAGGTTGAGAGAACGGGAAGGAAAATAATATGGAGAGGGTGAGAGTGGAGCAGAAAAAGAAGATCAAGCTCCTTCCCAAACTGACATTCATGTGTTGAATGTTGGTATTGAAGAAGACACAGCTAGCCCAGCTGTGCAAATGCACACCTCTCCTATCCATTCAACTGGTTCTCAACAACCTGTTGTTTCAATTTCACAAGGGGATATAGCACATATGCTAACTACTTCTCATTTGGAGAATGTAGTTATTGAAACAAGTAGGCCGCTG
>NW_020205320.1:1774-2902 GCF_001531365.2 Cynara cardunculus var. scolymus | reverse complement strand
TGCAGTCCTATCTGATGCGCCAGTCATTACAGCTCAAAGWGAACATGTTGATCCAACTGAAATCTTCACCAGAGACTATGTGCCATTTCATATAAGAGCTAATTTTCCTGGATATGAYYGAGCRAGGATCCGAGAGCCTTATTTGGAAGATATCTACTTTGGAATCTTCATCCGACATAGAAAAGTGCTAAGTGGCGATAAAGTTCTTGGTATTCATAAGCAAACAAGGGAATATCGTACTGAATACCGTCATCTTCTAAAAKCCAAGTGTCAACCAATCAGTGAAGTTCGTACAAAGCATCGGATTGTGACGATCAAACAAATAGATGCTCAAAAATTATTGAGAATCTGGTATCCTGTTTTCGCTGTAACAAGACAGGATGGTCAGATTTGGAGATTCAGCGAAGCAGACTTCTCGAACTTATACTTAGATGAMCTTGAATATATGTATTTTGAACTCAAAAACATGACGATCAGAAAAGAAGGAGAATTGGTTGCTCTTGAAGCAATCAAGAGGTTTATACGATGTCATGTGAAATTGGCAATGGTCATTGATGTACAGATAGGGCTTGAAGATAATCAGCGAATCATCAATCTTAAAAGACAGAATCAAGACCTAGAAGACATTGAAGGCTATCCAGTGCATATGGTTCTTGAAAGTCCAGAGTTCGGGGTCGTCTATTATGCACAACTACAAGTAAAGAAGTTCATGAGGTTCAGCGAGTTGAATAAATATTCTGACGGTACGATCAAATTAATAAGAAGGGCACTTGACTTGAAGAGGGTGATGAATGATAAAGCTACTGAATCTGAACGGATGAGTTCTAAAGAAAGATATTTGCTGATCAATGCGATAAACTTTCTCGAGGAAAAGATCCAATATAGGAATGCTCTGAGAAGGTTGGAGAAGATTCTTGGACTGCGCAAAACGAAATTCACAAGAGTCCAAACTTGAATCCAAAGGGGGAGAATGTTGGGTTCAAGTTAGAGCTTTAAAGTTGTATTCAAGTTTCTCCTTAGTGTAATTGTTTTTGTAATAGTGTAGCCTTTACTATTTCCTAGTATAAATAGTAATTTTCTTGTAATTGTCATTAACAATTGTCATTAGCAGAATTATCAAGATTAGTG
>NW_020205320.1:0-1499 GCF_001531365.2 Cynara cardunculus var. scolymus | reverse complement strand
GGGGGACTTGCTACTCTAGGTCTTTCCTCACTCACCTCTCTAGCCTCTGCTGGCTCCTCCCTTCTTCCCTCGACCCTCATTTTTTCCACTCTCTCTCCTAAGGGGATTCCTATGCGTGGAGGGGTTTCAGGGACCGGCTCTGGCCTCCTGTATCCACGTCTGTATGCTTTCCGATCTCCATGACTAAGGTATTTGAGCATGGCTTTAGATAGAGGTTTGGGGCTTCTGTACCCTAGCTCATGCTCTGTCGGCTGGAACTCCTTCAATGGATACAATCTGGCATTAGGCTCGACAGAGGGCAGCTTCTCTGCAATCATTTCCCCAAAGACTAGGCCAAAGAACCTCTGTAGAATAAGGTTTGGATGATTGAGGTCCTCTTTGGCCTTCTTCTGCGCCTTCACTTTTGACTTCTCTCCCCTCTGTGTAGCACACTTCTTCTTGATCAAACCCACCATGTCTTCGAAGATGAGCTGTGCGTAGTCAAGGGGCAGGTTGAAATATATTCCATACATAATGGAAAGCATTGCATGAGAGGTCTGGTCATGGCTGCCGACCTTCCTTGTTAGACAGCAGTTCACTATCGAGAACAAAGTATTCCATATTGGGGGAAGGCCTTTTCATTTGAACTGAGTCCTTTTCACAATTTTAGTCTTGGCCGCATAGGAATGAAATTCAAGAAATTGAATTAGTTCATCGTCTGTTGGGGTTGGGGCGAAAGCATCCAAATTGAGAGATTCCAAGGAGGGTAGGTGCAGGGCAGTTCGAAGAGTATTCACGTTTAGTTCCATGGGCACTAGAGATTTGTTGATTGGGTGAGAAGCATAACCAACGATGCTTAGTCCAGAGTTGTCCAAGGTAGTTATATATGAGCTTAAAAGGAATTGAGTGATATATGATTCTGGTGTAGGTTTGGTGGCTGAAAGGGCATAATAAAGTGGATGGTTACGCAGAATTTCATGAAGGGGGAAGGTAAATCAGGAAAACCTGTTGAAGATGGAACGAAGTAATAATTATTTGGTTTCTTCACCAATACTACTTTCTCGTATCAATTTTGGACAAACGATAGAGCGTGAGACGTTAATGCTTGGGCTTGAGTTACTTCATTGTCGTTTGAGACGTTAACAGATTTAGCGGAGGCTGAAGAAGAAGACATAGTTGCAGGTTTTTAGAAAAGCTCGAAAGTTGCAGGTTCGTCGGAGAAGAAGGATATTGTAAAGGTTTACGTTTTGGGGGAAGGGGTATTTATAGTGAGGGATTTGAACTGAACCGTTTTATTGGGAGAAATAACGTGATGAGTGGCTATAGGGTGTGACGAGTCAAAAATATGACACGTTTTGTTGGGAAGACGTGCGATTGATGACGTGCGCCCCCGATTCTGACACGCGCGTGATTTGCTCTAACCCTTATCCACAAAACCACGCGCACCATATCAATAGACTAGAATTATAAGAGAGTTCTGCCAGAGGCCTAAGGGTAACAGAGCCTCTGTGATATGTGTT
>NW_020205319.1:0-7258 GCF_001531365.2 Cynara cardunculus var. scolymus | reverse complement strand
AAACTGTTTAGTATTCTTGTAGACCCTTTTGGGACCAACAGTTTTGTTGGGTTGGGCCTTTAGAGGCCAGCCCATTTACCTCATTAAAATCCACATATAAATACCCCACACCCTTTGAAAACCCTCATTTTCGTTTTCGCCAACTTGAAACTTTTCATCTCTAAACTCTCTCTAAGATCAATCAATCTCCAGTCGGTTTCACCTTCAAGCAAGTCTTTAGAAGTTCTTTCTCTCAATCTTGAAGATCCTTCAAGATTATAAGAAAGAGGTACGATATTATTATCTTACTTTCGTAAAACATGATGAGTTTGTATCTTCTTTCTTCCACATCTCGGCCATGTAATTGAATTTTTCTGGAGAATCAAAGAGTAGAGATTATTCATCGAAAACATGAAAATATCTTCAAAGAGGATAATAATCTATGATCCATGTTCTTTGAACTCCAAAGTAGGAAGGGGAAACCCATTGCATGCGAAGCTTAAGCATGTAAAGCTATGTTTTGAAGTGATAAATGTTGCATGCATCTTTAATCTATCTATTCTTCTTCGAAAACTCATTAGAATCGATAAAGATTCTTCCCTGGAGATTTAAATTTATTTTGTTAGCTTGAAATTGGTGATTTCCTTGGAAAATGATGAGTTTGGCCCCAAATAACTTCCGCTCGGTGAGCGTGCAATCTGTTTTGGAGGCTGTGTAACTCAAGGTTGTAGGGTAATATTGAGTGACTTAAACCCACTCAAATTTCATGGTATTTGGAAATATTTGGTTTAGCTCATGTCTTGTAATGATGTAAAAAGTGGACATAAAATGACTTTTGGAAGGTTCCTATTTTTTGTGTTTTGTGAACCCCAAAAATTTTTGGAACAGAACTTATAATCTGTCCAAAAATTATCTTTTGATTATAGGATCTCGATTTCTTTTAATATATAATTTTTGGGCTATTTTTAGAGTAGATATTAAAATATCAACTTTAATTTATGAAAACTTGATGGCATTGCATGGGATGCAACTTAACTTTATCGTTGTCATGAACCCGTAAGTGATCTTAGTTTTGGTTGTTGGTCTGTTTAGGAAGTTAGGACGGGCGTTGAAAGCTTCAGTCGTCATCATCTTGGATATTCACCCCCGAAACCAGTGAGTTCTCACGGTCCCACTTTTAATGCTTTGTTTATTGTTTTGGGGGAAAAAACATGAGATTAAGCAACCTATGCATGTTATTTGTTTGAAACCTTTGGACTAAGGAACTGCTTAGTCAAGTTTTGTTTGAAACCATTGGACTAAGGAACTGCTTATTCAAACTTATTATGTCATGAAATATTGACTGTTATTGCACTTTGAAATAAATGATAAATTGATGTGCTTGGGAGTATATTTTCCAAATAAAKTCCCCGTCCGTAAACGCTACTTGTTAACTCGGGTACATCCCCGGGCCGTGGTATTGTGGATAGCCGCTATTGTGTTGACTGTCCCACCCAGAAAGGGAACACATTACCTATGTTTTCTTGTCTGATCATGTGGAATTTGGACCACCGCTGAATTAGTACATCTACGAACTGTGGGACCTAAGTAGTGTACGTGCTACTTATGGTCGTTCGTAAATTAATGGGGCAAGTTGGTCAGGTAAGGCTCAGTAGCGTTTCAAGTTTTTACATCGTGGAAGATTTATATTTATTAAGTGCAAAAGTCTCGCATAAGTTTGCAAATATTTGGTTTATGCATTAAAATGTTTTATGCATGTGAAAACCTGTGAGCTCACCAACTCTTTGTAGTTGATTCGTTTTATGTTCCATGCTTTCCAAGAAGCAAGTAAGATTTGCAGTTCTATGGGAGCATACTCGTGGCAAAGCTGATTAAGTTCGAATCGGAAGTTTTGTAAATGAAGGGTTTATAAAAAAAATTTGGTTATGATATTAAACTCGTTTTATTTTGTATAACTTAAAGGTGTTATTTATTAATTGTTGTTGTGACTCGCTTGCCTGTTACATCTCGCGTTTCCTCTTTAGCGGGGTGTGACATTAACGCTTATCCATATAAAAGATAAACCTCATCTGTTAATAGAATATTTGCTAGAAAGTAGCATTATATAGTTATCTTCTTATTAGCTGATTAGTATAAATAGGTGATTAAACCTATTGTAAAAATAGTCGCTTTTACGAATTGCTTTTACGTTTCTTAGTTTATAAAGTGAAACTTTTGAAGCTCAAGACTGTTCATAAATATTCTTATTTTTCTTCTCGAGTCTTCATAACTTCCTTCATAAAATCACTATAATTTGGTTATTAATAACTAGATTATTAGTGTTATTGAGAGATCTGGGATAAACAAACTTCAAAACACAATGTTCGACGACCGCTTCGCTGTCTTGATCGAGTTCTTCAAGAACTGTATTCTCCTTCCCGCCCTAACTCTTGCTGACACCAGCGTACCACTAAAGTACGTCCAGCAATATTGGCAAACATGTGAGTTTGACCCACAAAGCCATGGAATAATGGGGGACATGGATGCCCCAAACGACATGATATGCTCGCTTAAGATTTCGCAGGCTAAAGTTTCACGAGTTCTGTGCATTCCCACTCGACGGGAGCTTGGAATTGCCCAATATGGCGAACCACCCACCACCGATGACATTCTACGTTTCGTCAAGATGCTAGGTTACAATCGTGACCTCCGCAACGTCTCCGACTTCAAACGTCAATTCCTCCCGCCGATGTGGAACATGTTCTTCTCCATCCTCAACAGGGCCCTCACATGAAAATTGGGGTCATTGGACCAAGGGAACATAAACATCATGACGATCATGTATGGGCTGTTCTTCAACCTGAACCTTGACTAGCCTTTCTCATCTACAATGAGATTCATTCGGTGGTGGTCAAGAAATGAAAATTCTAAGCCGCTGGCAAGCCTCTATCTGCGGTTTTCTTCCCTCGTTCCCTTGCCCTCTTCATTGGGGACGCAATGAGGAAACATGGATTACTGGTTGAGGAGTCCTTCACTCCTGTCTACAAGATGCACGGCCATCGACCAACCCTCTCGAAGGAGGGTTACACTATCAACCTCCCACTCTCCAGGGCTATGCTCAATGTCATTCCATCGATATCTGAGATACGCCAGACCTATGAACGCTCTACGTTGTCCCAGGAACCGAGGGCAATTACCCCAGAGCGATTAGAGCCGTCCCCCAAACCAAGCGAGGGAGCACATGAGACATCTTCATCGGATGATGAAGATGATGATGATGATGATGCTACTCATCGTGCCCCCGGCCCTACTCATAGTATTCCTCCACCCACTACCCAAAGGGCAACCACATCATCTACCCCTGGCGATCAAAGCCACAGGGGTATTGAACAAGGACGACCCAGTCCAATCCCAACCCCAGCCAGCCATCCAGAGGCCATTCTTCGGGCCTCTAGAGATGAATTAGCCGAGGAACCCCATTTTCCATCACCCCTCTCCCAACGGAGAGGTGATGAAGATATAAGAGCCCCTTCGCCTCAGGGCTCGACACAACCAATCACACACACAGAAGCATGTGTTGCTTCTAACATTGACCAACCCAAGATCGTTCAGAGCAATCTTCCTTTCATGCACATCCCCCTTCGACATTTGATCTACCGAAGGGGACACACATTTGCTTCACTTACCCGACCTCTAGGCCCACATTCTCACAAGGCCAAGAAGGCACCTCCGGAGCAAAGGCCCAACCTGCAGCATTCGTTGCTGCAGGGGTTACCCCAATTCAAGGGATTGTTGACAACCCACCCTCAACCGATACTACTGACCTTCAACAATCTCTTGCAATCCTACAACGCCACCTTTCCCAAATTGAAACCCAAACCCGAGACAATACCACACGTCTCCAAATGCTCCAACAAACCATCACCCAACACCATAACACCGCATCCTCCCTTGACACCCAAAGAAACCAAATACTCATCCACTCCATTGCCACCCTCATGGCCGAGGCAACTATGGCCGATGAGAACCTTACCTACATCATCACCCAACTACATACCATCCTCCAAAACCTTAACAACCTACCAACCTCCATCATCTCCCAATTCCCTCAACAAACCCCACCTCCATCCACTTCATCTATCGATGAAACCCTTGCCACTCTTACCCACCAAATGGCCACCATCCAAACCACCCTCACCCAACTCCCCACCACAATATTAGCCCAAATCCCACAGCCTACTCAACCTCAACCTCGCTCTATAGGCCCATTCTTTGATGAAGCCTTCTCCTCATTCACTGCAGAGGTGAGAGATCTCCTCACCAACCTTCCCATCCCTCCATCTACATCCGCCACCACTTCCGTGCCACCACTAGCATCCTCATTAACCACATAGTTCGGAACCAGAGCCAACCTGCTGGCTCTGTCCAAGGCACTCATCTCATCTTTCAATGAGATTAGTGCCAAATTTGTTCATCGCGCCATCCATCCGACCAGGGTTCTCTCATAGAACCTGGCTGATGAACAAAGGCACACCACTTATCTCCTTCAAACGATGGAGGAGAGCCGATGACAAGCAGCCCTAAAGGCGTATCTTGCATCCTTCAGGAAGGACAAAAAAAAAGAAGAGGATCAGAGCCTCTTGCTCCAGCAGCCGCCAACACAAGAGGCCACGACATGAAGACCAAAATCCCGATGATCAAGGTCTTGGACCTCATGAGGGGGAGACAGAGGCCGCGGCTGCACAACAAATGGAATCCGCTGCACCACCACCACCACCATCACAAACTTAACCACCACCCTCAACCGAAGGAACCCAAGCAAGGGAACCTGAGGCTCTGCCCTCTGAAGATGTATAAAATGTACATGTTCTGTTCGCTTCAACCCCAGAACTCATCGTGTTGAGTTCCTCAACCGATGAAGAGCCAACCACCCCACCAACAGAAATAAACCAACCTTTTACTTCAT
This sequence comes from Cynara cardunculus var. scolymus, assembly GCF_001531365.2. Lineage (NCBI taxonomy): Eukaryota > Viridiplantae > Streptophyta > Magnoliopsida > Asterales > Asteraceae > Cynara > Cynara cardunculus. Next base: position 2,334 of record NW_020205319.1, on the reverse strand, counting down.
CACCCACACCAAACCTACCCTTAATCCCTTCACCAACCCCTCGCACCACAGAACCCTTCACCTTATCCATACAACCAGAACCAACAATAATCCAACCTTCATCACCCTAACAACCACAAACCCAAACAGAACCCCATGAACCAGAAACCCCCCAAGACGAACCCAATGAACCACAACCAACCCAAGTTGAACCAACCCAACAAGAAACCATACCTTCACCAACCTATACACAACCCTCAACCCAACCACCTGTGGTGCAAGCGGATACTCCCTCTTCGTCGAGGCATCCTCCGCAGAGCTTGGTTGATGAGATTATACAGAGCATGGAGTCGTTGCATAGACGTCCAGAGTTGCCACCCAGGGACCCCATTATGATGGAAAGCATCCATCAATACTTGTACCAAGACCGCGTGTCACACGCCGCTAAAGCGGAAACACGAGAAGTAACAGGCAAACGAGTCATAGCAACAGTTTTTAAATAACACCATACCAAGTTGTTTCCAAAAACCAAGTAGTTCATCGACGTAACTAAAATTAGAATTTTACACAACGTTCTCAAAACACTTCAAAATCTTGACTTAATCGATCCATGCTCAAGTATGCTACCAAAATCCAAATAACTTTACTTAGAACCTGAAAAGCATGGAATAAAACAAAGTCAACTACAAAGAGTTGGTGACTTCACGGATTTTCACATGCATAAAACATTTCAATGCATAAACTAAGTAGTAGCAAACTTATGCGAATTCTTTGTACTTAATAAATGTAAATCTCTCACGATGTAAAACTTGAGACGCTACTGAGCCTTACCTGACAAACTTGCCCCATTAAGTTTCAAACAACCAGAAGTAGCCCGTTCACTACTTAGGTCCCACAGTTTGATAGAGTACTAATTTAGCGGTGGTCCAAATTCCACATGATTAGACTATAAAACGTAGGTAATTGTGCACCCCTTTCTGGGTGGGACTGTCAACACAATAGCGGCTATCCACAATACCACGGCCCGGGAATGTACCCGAGTTAACAAGTAGCGTTTACGGACGGGGACTTTTATTTGGAAACATATACTCCCAAGCCCATCAATTTAGCATTTATTCTAAGTGCAATATCAGTTGTCAAAACAAAACATAATAAACCCGACTAAGCAATTCCTTAGTCCAGAGGTTTCAACAGAGCTTGACTAAGCAGTTCCTTAGTCCAAAAGTTTTGAGCAAAGCATCGACTAAACAGTTCTTTAGTCCAAAGTTTCATATATCATAACATGCAAAGTTTTCTCAATCTCATGCTTTTCCCCCATAAAATATACAAAAGCAGTAATAGTGGGGCCATAAAAACTCACGAGTTTGACGAATATCTGAATGTTTCCTTTAGAGGCTTCCTAGGCTCSCTCRAACTTCCTGACAGACCAACCAGCGCTACATTACTTAACGATTTCCTCGACTCAGATAGGGAAAAGTTGTTTCCAATGCCAAGCCATCAAGTGTTTTCATAAAATAAAGCCGATATTTTAATATTTAATAAAAAGGAACCTTCTAAAAACCAAATAATGACATCATTAAATGTCATCCCAAAACAATGATGGCAGCCGCCAACTATCAAAATCAAACTCAAAATCAAGAGATTTTGAGTGGGTTTAACACTCTTTTCAAAAATTCTACAACCTTGAGTCACACGCCTCCCAAACCGGTTGCATGCCAAAAAATGGTAGCAATGATGGGAAGGGGTGTCAGGTTCAACATTATCAAGAGTCAAAACTCTAACATAAAATCATCAACTTTAAATAAATTCCAGAGAAGAAACAAAACAAATAAGATTCTGATTTCAATGAGATTTCAAGAAGAGACATCCGATTTAAAGATGCATGCAGGTTCTATCATCTGAAAATATGATCGGACCTCACATGCAAGGATTTTCTCCTTCTTTCTTAGAGATTAAAGAACATGGGTCATAGATTATTATCCCAACGAAGACACATGCAGGTCTTAGATGAATAATCTCTGTGGAGTCCAAATCACTGATCAATCTTCATTTCTTCACAATAATCATGGAAGATTTGGATTTATCATTAAGAACATTCATATGAATATTGAGAGGAAAAGTCAATCCTTACAATTTCAGTCAAACCTCTCAATACGTATGATTTATTACAAATGAGCTCCTCTTCTACTAATTACAAAGACTAACCACTATTTATATGGTCAACAAACTAAAGACAAGTCAAAGTCAAACTTTTATAAGAAAAGTCAAACACGCTGACTTTTACAATTATAGACTATTTATAAACTTTGAAGACGAATACAATTAATACTGATTTCTCAGTCCTAACATTCTCCC
>NW_020205318.1:8563-9738 GCF_001531365.2 Cynara cardunculus var. scolymus | reverse complement strand
AGTATATGTAACCTGGACTCACGGTTTTAAAATGCGTCTGATAGAGGAGGTATCTAGTCCCTTCTAATGAAATCTTAGGTCCCCTCCTCAACCGATGTGGATCTTACAGTATATCCCACCCCAGCCCCCGCCTGGGGGATGTACGCAGATGTGACCTCTACCTTAAGAAGAGAAGGGCTGTTTTTGAAAAGACCCCCTGCTATGTTAGAGGTCGAGGGTTCTTTGATCATAAACGATTGGATAAAAACCAATCGGATAGCGTATTGTCCACTTTCCAAATACACTTATTCGACCCTATTAGCCTTGGATATCACAGATTGAATACAAGGATAATCAAATGTTTACTTTGATCTTAAAGGCAGTGTAAAATTGAGAGTATATACACACACACACACATTCCACGTTTTACATATTTATACGAGAGATCAACGGTTATAGATAGTTAGAGATCGCAAGGGGGCAGCCCTTTTGTCACCCCCCCAACCCGGCCCCATGGGCCGCCTTATGGCGGTCAATGGTGGAGGCGATGTTTATGAGAGTGCACCCAACACCTCCTTACACACGTTATGTATGCCTTTATGCCTAGTCGATCTCTTGTAGATCACAATTACAAACTTGGGTGGATCTACTAAGGGCATGTGCCACCACTAAATTTGTTTGTCAAAGTCTAATTTATTTTACGACCCTCAGTAGTCTAATTTATTTTACGACCCTCAGTAGTCTAATTTATCCAATCCATGGCCGTTAGAAAGCTTGGTGCATCGTGATCCTTTGTATGGGAAATGAAAAATGAGCACCATGAAGAAAGGAAGAAATAAGGAAATGACAAATACCTCAATTGAAGGCATAGTAACAGAGATGTGCAGGTCTTTTCCATTATTGACGGCTTCCATCATAGTTATGCAGTGAGAACTCTCGAAGTTTTGGGCTGGATCCTGACCAGTGGCTATAAAGACTGCAGATACAACATTGGCGGCATGGGCATTGAAGCCACCAAGAGAACCAGCAATAGCTGAACTAGTAAGGTTCTTAAGCATGTTAAGTTCTACAAGGCCAGGCACTGTGGTTTTCAGCACCTTCTTAACCACCTATTCAGTGATGACTGCTTCACAAACAACAGATTTTCCACGCCCCTCGATCCAATTAACAGCAGCAGGTTTTTTATCCGAGCAAAA
>NW_020205318.1:5444-7148 GCF_001531365.2 Cynara cardunculus var. scolymus | reverse complement strand
GGATACTTAAACATTAGCCTTAATGAATATCTCCAAAAATTCAAATAATGGCATCATTTAATGTCTTTCCAAAGCAAATGATGGCAGCCGCCATCTGTTGGAATTTGAAGATTTTGGGTGGGTTTAACAACCTTCCCAAGAACAATTAAAACCTCGAGTCGCACACCTCCCCCAAAACAGGTTGCATGCCCAAGAATGGCAGCAAATGGGGATGGTTTCGACTCTAAAATTCCAGAAATAGAGACAGATAATACCCCAAATTCTCATTTCTTGAGTAAGATCCAGAAAAGAAAAGAAAATAATTGGGAGTTTTTAGATTTCGGAAGCTATAAGGTAAAAGATTTGATTTATAGTTGCATGCAGGACTCAAGTCACCCAAAGGTGTAATCGGTTCCTAAAATGTAAGAACTCTCTTCTTCTCTTTGAGTTTTAAAAGGTTTCTGGGTCACAGATTATCATCTGATAAAGACATATGCATGTCTTCAATGGATAATCTCGCCATCCAAAACTTGAGTTGAGTAGAAAGATAGAAAATCGAACACTTTAAAGGGGATTAGATGACTTTAGGAGCATACCTTTTTGAAGACGAGGCAGAAAAGAACGATTCGAGCASAKCAGCAATCCTAAACTTRCAGGGGGAAGAGTTCAGCTTGAAGGTGATGAACTATTTAGAGAGGGAGAACGAGAAAAAGGCTAGAGCTTTTTGAATAATGAAGAGTTTTTAAAAGAGAAGGGGGTATTTATATGAGACTTCTAGAAGAGAAGTGGGCTGGGCTCTAAAAGTCCAAACCCAAAGATTTAAATATTTCCTTAAATTAAGCCCCAAAAATCTTAAAATAACCAAAATGTCCAAGCCTGGAACAAGACTAGCTGTCGAACAAAATGATCAGTTTGGGCAACCAGCGTCTCAGAAAGAAGACAACAGAGCCTCTGCGAAGAAAAGACGCCAGAGCTTTTGTGAAGAGACTTAGAGTTTTTGCAAAGAGATGTCAGAGCCTCTGTGAAGAGACACAGAGTCTCTGTGAAGAGTTGTCGAAGTCTCTGTGAAAAGATTCAGAGTCTTTGAGAAGAGGCAACAGAGCCTCTGTAGATAGTGTCAGAGCCTCTGTGTCTGCTACCGGAGCCTCTATGGCTATCATCAGAGCCTCTGTGGCTGACGCCAAAGCCTCTGATCGAATAGACGACCTCTTCAAGATCATACTCTAGATAACGTTAACCCTAAAAGACTTAGTTTTCTAAAGAAGATTCCGAAATGAGGTCCTAACCTGAAAATTCCAAAAGTGCAGAGTTGTTACAGCCTCCCCAACTCCGAAAAATTTCGTCCCGAAATTTAATCGTTTGTGCTTTAATTCATGGTTGATTTATGAAGAGGTGAGGATACTTGTTCTTCATGAAGTCTTCTCTTTCCCACATATACTCCGATCCATTCTTGGAACTCCAATGAACCTTCACGATGGGTATTCAACTATGTCTCAGTTGCTTAACTTTTCTATCCAGAATCTCCAAGGGTTTTTCAACAAAATGAAGTTGATCAAAAACTTGCAAGTCTTCCAAGGGTAAAACCTGGGTTTCATCTGATAGGCATCTCTTAAGATTCGATACGTGGAATGTATCGTGGATAGCGCTTAACTATTGGGGCAAATTTAACTTATATGCTACTGGTCCAATTCTTTCTATTATTTCAAAAGGACCAATATAGCGAGG
>NW_020205318.1:1740-3925 GCF_001531365.2 Cynara cardunculus var. scolymus | reverse complement strand
TTATCCTTTTGCATCAATACACAACCTAAGCCTTGATGTGATGCATCACAAAGGACTACGAAGTTATCCGAGCCCTCTGGTAGGGACAAGATAGGTGCATTACACAACTTCTGTTTGAGAGTCTCGAAGGCCTCTTCTTGCTTCTCGCCCCAGATATATTTCTTATCTTTTTGGGTTAAGGCTGTAAGTGGTAGTGCAATTTTTGAAAAATTTGCAATGAAATGCCTGTAGTAGCCTGCCAACCAAAGGAATTGACGAATTTCTGTAGGTGTTTTAGGGGCTTCCCAGTTCCTAATAGCCTCAATTTTAACGGGGTCCACTTGAATTCCTCTTTCATTAACTACATGACCTAGAAACTGAACTTCTCGTAACCAGAATTCATACTTAGAGAATTTGGCATACAGCTTCTCCCTTCGAAGCTATTCCAAAATTGCCCTCAAGTGTCTCTCATGACCTTCCCGGCTTCTTGAGTAAATTAATATGTCGTCTATGAAGACGATTACAAATTTATCCAGGTAGGGTCTGCAGACTCTGTTCATCAGATCCATGAAGACAGCCAGTGGATTAGTCAGTCCGAATGGCATTACCATGAATTCATAATGACCATACCGGGTCCTGAAGGCTGTCTTGGGAATGTCCTCCTCCCGAACTCTCACTTGGTGATACCCGGATCGTAAATCGATTTTTGAAAAGTAGGCTGCCCCTTGAAGTTGATCGAACAGGTCATCGATTCTGGGGAGAGGGTATCTATTCTTGATGGTTAACTTATTGAGTTCTCTATAGTCAATGCACATTCGCATTGATCCGTCATTCTTTTTGATGAATAATACCGGTGCTCCCCATGGTGAATGGCTTGGCCTTATAAAACCTTTGTCTAACAATTCCTGGAGTTGGGTCGACATTTCTTGCATTTTCGAGGGTGCCAAACGGTATGGTGCCTTGGCCACCGGAGCAGGTCCAGGGGTCAAGTCGATACCGAACTCCACTTGTCTTTGTGGGGGCAGGCCTGGCAGATCTTTTGGGAAGACATCGAAAAATTCCTGAACTACGAGTAATTCCCCGATGTTATCCTCCCTGATTCCTCCATCTATTACGTGGGTCAAGAATGCAGGATAATTCTTCTTTAGGTACTTCCTCATCTTCATGCAGGATACCAGCTTAATCGCTTGGTCCAATTTATCTCCTTGGACTAATATTGGTTCCACTCCTTCTTGAGGGATTCGAATAAGCTTATCGGAACAAATGATTTCGRCTTGGTTTCTGGACAGCCAGTCCATGCCTACAATTACGTCGAAACTTCCTAGTTCGATCAGTATAAGATCTATGTTAAAGTCCTTATTGGCTAAATTCAGTGTGCAGTTCGGAATTATATCTCTGGTTTTGAATTTCTAGCTATTGGCAAATTCTATTACAAGGGCTTCTTTCAACTTCTGAGGCTTTAAGTAAATTTTCTGCCTAAAACTTAGYGACACAAAACTTCTGTCGGCGCCCGAGCCAAATAGAACTGATGCGAATTCATTGTTCAGAGAAAACGTACCTGATACCACGTTGGGATCCTCTCTAGCTTCTCTGGCCCCCRATTCGAAAGCTCGGCCCCTAGCCTGACTTCCCAAATTGGCTGCACTGTTCTGTCGAGTCTGCTTCATATTTGTCTCCATTCTTCTTTTTGGGCAAGCGTTCCTCATGTGATCCGGGCTCCCACATTCATAACATAGACGTTTTCGGCAGTCCTTCGCCGTGTGACCCCCAAGATGACATCTCTGACAAATAATGCAATTTCCTCGATGCGAGAATTTGAACTTTTCGCATCTGATTACATCGCCCTGCTCAGCTACCTGCGATTGAGCTCCAAAGCTTCTTGTTGTTCTTATGTTCCTGTTCGGCTTCCTCCCAAACTTTCGGTCTTCAAGGTCTTCCATCTTCTTTTTTCCCTTAGCCAATCCTCCAGATCGTACCGCATTGTTTGTGAGTTTCGTGGCAATTTCCACCGCTTCTTGATAAGTCTTTGGACTGGCAGAGGTTATGTTGCCTCTAATTTCTGGGGACAACCCCCAAATATACCTTTCTATTCATACCTCCTCTGGTGTCACTAGGTGCGGCACCAGGTTTGCCAACTCTTGGAACCTCGTTGTATAGGCAGAAATATCGCTTCCCTTCATCTCAAGGTTCCACAACTCCATCTCCA
>NW_020205318.1:0-1134 GCF_001531365.2 Cynara cardunculus var. scolymus | reverse complement strand
TAACATAAGAGAATTCATAAGATTGAGTGGAACATGAGTAGCTTTTCGTAAGATTTTAAAGATGCTTACATGTCCTACTTGCATGACAAAGGATAGGAAGATGACAAGCAATCAATATAAGATATAACAATCTCATACCCAATAGACATAATGGAATTTCCTCCAAAAGATAACATGCATCATATGGTCAAGAAAAGTTACAAAACAGAGTTTCAAGTTTCAGGTCAAAAGAGTAATCCAATCTAAATCCTTCCTAAAATAACAACCATCCAATGACCATTCCTAGAGCTAGCATTATCATACTAAAAACAAACAGCCACCTATATAACTTCCTAATCTCTCGCCTGGCGGCAGCAGCCATCTCCCCGTTCCACTCTATACTCTGATGATGTGCTTCCACAATTTCCGATAGATTGTTGAGGATATTGTGGTGATAACTGAGTCGGGTCTGGTGCATCTGTGTGTTCTCAAGGATCCTCCTTACCCATTCCTTCTCCGATGGTTTCATCCCTTGCGGATAGGATGTCGGTATACCAGTCACAATTTGGGTCATTATGCTCCCGCCTTGGGGTCGAGATGACTCTCCAACGACCCTCTGTGAGTTTCCAAACGTCACCCTATGCGGTAAAGGAACACTCTTTCGAGGCGTGAGTCTGGTCCTTGGTCCTTGCTGGGCTCGCGATGGGATATCAGAGACTGGTTCCATCGGTGGTAAGCAGGACACCTGTGGGGCAACCGCAGTACCACTAGAAATTGCATCCTGGTCATATGGATCTATTTCTTCGTTTCGAGTTGGGTTCCTCTGAGAGCGACCGACTACGTAACCGCAATCGTCTACGGAATATTCGCTTGAATTTGAAGACATCATCGAGAGGATCTGCGACATAAATAATCGTGGTTACTAAGGTAAATCCTCTAACAAGAGCTGAGCGGTTTTTGAGGAAGCTTCTAAACAACTCTAAACCTCAACAATCATGCTAGAATCCTTAGACAACACTCTTGGGTTCTATACCAGAGCTTCTGCTAAATGAAACCAGAACCTCTGCTTCCTCACAGAGCTTTCGAGGCTAGAGCCTCTGTTCACAAGATGGCTACCATAGCTTCTGATGTAGAGGCCAGAGCCTCTGTACACAG
>NW_020205317.1:3630-7302 GCF_001531365.2 Cynara cardunculus var. scolymus | reverse complement strand
TTAAATGGGCGTAGTTTGGCATTATATAAGGTGTTTCAGTTAGATACGGGCCGAAACCGGGCTTTCTAAGAAATTTTCGGGATTTCTACGCTACTGCCGGAATTTTTAACAGGCTCTTGCCTAAATCAATCTAAATTAATTCTAATGAGGGGTTTTCACTAAGTTAATGCTGATAAAKGCTTTAATAAGTGCTAACCTGAGAACTGAAAATTTGCCGGATGTCACACACCAGAGATAGTAACCGACAGAAAGACCAGAGTATTGAGAAACAAGGAGATCAGTTTAGTAAAAGTACAGTGGCGTTTTCATAAGGGTTCAAAAGGAACTTGGGAATTAGAATCTAACATGAGAACCCAATATCCATGGTTATTTGAATGAGCGAATTCCGGGACGGAATTCTGTTAAGGGGGGAAGAATTTTATAACCAGGATTTAGACAACATGGGTTGAGGTAATTTATACGTGTTTATTATGTGGATTACGTGAAATATGCATGCCTAATTTAGAAATTCATGAACTATATATGTGAAATATGAACATGACATTGTGGATACATATATGTGAAAAGACGACATGACATATATGATTTATACATGTATGCATGTGGTGTGAAGCATACATGAGGTGGTGCCTATATGTGATAAGATATTCTTGTGGAAACATTATTATAATATGTAAAAACTTATACCTTCATGGTTAAGAAATCATGAATTTTATAATGAAAAACCCACCGCCTATTACCTTTATTGGTTAAAGCCTTCATCGCCAAAGAGTTTTATTTTAATAAAACCATCACCGCCTTTGTTAGAAAAATATATAAAGAAGGAAAAATATAAGGTCATACCTTATCTTGATTTTTGGAAGAAATGAACCTTTTTGAGAAAAGAAAGTGTGTGTGACGGTGAAAGAGTTCTTGAGAAAGATTATTACACAAAAGTGATTTGAAGATTCTGTGCTAATTGAAGATCTGTTGTGTGTTTATAATCTGTAGAACCTGTGATTATTAAGGTGAGTTTTTGATGACCAAAACCTTTATATATATTATTATATAAACTCTTGGGTTTTGATGTTGGTTTTGAAGAAAAGATGGTAGAACTCTTTTGATAGTTTAAAGGTGTTATTGTTATATATTTGAGTATTAAAAACTGTTTTGGGAAAAATAAAGAAGAGGTTGCTTCTTTAAAATAGTATGGGAAATGATATCCTGTTTTGAGGATTTAAAACGGATATGTTGTTTTGGAAATCATTGAAAGAATAGATGGTTCTTGAGTTTGAAAGGTTTTGACGATAAAATTGTTGGTTGAAAACTATAGAGAATATTCTTTTGAGACAATTGTGATTTTGATCTGTCTTCATTTTTTAGGAATTAATCTATAGATTTTATGGATAAAACTATGAATGAGGATTCGATAAGATGGTTGTGACTGCAGTCCTTCATCCGAACTAGTTCATAGATTTTGAAGAAGAAATAAGGGTGGCATATGAACGAGAGGTGTCTTTTGGAATAAGGGTGGCATATCAAGGAGAGGTGTACCTTTGGATATAAGGGTGGCAATTGTGTGTGAATATTTTAACTCTTACTATTTTATCTTTTAAAACTACAATAGATTTGAGTCCTTACTTCTTTGTGATTTGAGAACTCAAAGATATCGTTCTTATTATAAATAATAGTATTGACGTTATTGAGAAGGGATAACTTGGCCTATGGCCATTGGTATTGGTTAAAAATGTTTTGGAACAAAATGTTCATTTTTATGAGGAAACAGAGGGACTCTGGTTGTTCCTTGCAAGGAACCAGAGACGCTCTGGTTGGTCCTCATTACTGGACCAGAGGATTCTGGTTATTGATTTGGAGAATATGCAAGTTCATACTAAATGTACTAATTGGACCAGAGGCTCTGTATCTATTGATAAGAGCTTCTATGACAAAATCATATTTTTAGAGGTTTTTAAGAAAAGAATTTTATACGTAGAATCTTTTTATGAAAAACAGACTAGAGAGGCTCTGGTTGACTTACACGTTGAACTAGAAGGCTCTGGTTGATCATGTCTTTTGAACCAGAAGATCTGGTTAGTACAACCAGAGGCTCTGGTCGAGCATGAACTCTTCATAATTACTCTTTTTAACAAAAAGGCTATCTTATTGATTGAAAGCTTAACTAAAGAACATTATAACAAATTATATGAGCCAGAAGCTCTGGTTTGTACAACCAGAGGCTCTGGTCGAGGAACCAGAAGTTCTGGTTGAGAGACCAGAGGGGCTCTGGTCCTGTTTATTGAAAATATTCCAAGTATGGTTTGGAACCAGAGGCTCTATGGACCGAAACATAATATGATTTTCAGTCTTTGCTACATGGAATGGATTATTTGAAAATATTTTGGTGATCTTCACCCTGCATAAGATAAAAAGGGAACCTCACTAGACATTCATGTCTAACCCTCATGTTGTGCTTTCAAAAATATGTGTGCAGGTAATGATAATAAGGGAAAGAGCATTATGTGAATTACTTCTCTATGTGCTTAGCTATGTGAAGATCTTAATTAGCCATGTTTTGGAGCATAGATGCTAGGATACAAGAGCAAGTACTTTTGGAATTTTTGAGTTGCGTATTTTACATTACAGACTCTTGTATTATGGACTTTTATGGGAAACATGTATTCTATGTATGAAATATGTGTTATATGCAATATGGATTTGGGGGTGTTACACAAGATCGCCAGAAAAGTTATGCTGATAATCGTCGAAAGCCGATTGAATTTGGTGTAGGTGATTTTTAAATGTTGAAAGTTTCGCCATGGAAGGGTGTCGTCAGAATTGGGAAGAAAGTAAGCTCAGTCCGAGGTATGTTGGACCGCTCAGAATAAGTAAACGAATCGGGAAAGTGGCATATCAGTTAGAGCTACCAGAAGAGCTAAGTTTGATTCACAACACTTTCCATGTATCAAATTTGCGGAAGTGTTTAGCTGATCCAAGTCTCGCTGTACCATTGCCAGAAATCAAACTAGATAATAAGTTGAACTTTGTGGAAACACCAGAAGCCGTGATTGACCGAAAGATCAGGGTGTTGAGAAACAAGAAAATCAGTCTGGTTAAAGTATAGTGGAAGTTTCACAAAGGACCAGAAGCAACTTGGAAATTGGAGTCAGAAATGATTGCAGATTATCCCTGGCTCTTTGATTAAAGGAATTCTGGGATGAAATTCTTTTGAAGGGGTGCATAATGTGATAACCGGGTCCTGGTTATTACCCAAGGTATTTGTTATGTGAATTAACTGTATATATGGATACATGTTTACATGAATTAAATACGTGAGTATGTGTATTGTATTGTCACACCCCGCTAAAGTGGAAACACGAGATGTAACAGACAAGCGAGTCATAGCAACAGTTTATAAATAACACCATAACAAGTTGTTCGAAAACAAAACAAGTTCATCGACATAACTAAAATTAGAATTTACACAATGTTCCCAAAATACATCAAATTCTTGACTTAATCGATCCATGCTCAAGTATGCTCCCAAAAATCCAAACAACTTTACTTAGAACCTGAAAAGCATGGAAACAAAACAAGGTCAACTACAAAGAGTTGGTGAGTTCACGGGTTTTCGTATGCATAACACGTTTCGATGCATAAACCAAGTAATAGCAAACTTATGTGAATTCTTTGCAC
>NW_020205317.1:0-2645 GCF_001531365.2 Cynara cardunculus var. scolymus | reverse complement strand
AAATAAATTCCAGAAAAGAAACAAAACAAATAAGATTCTGATTTCAACGAGATTTCAAGAAGAGACATCCGATTTAAAGATGCATGCATATTCTATCATCMGAAAATATGATCGGAMCTCACATGCAAGSATTTTCTCCTTCTTTCTTAGAGATTAAAGAATCATGGGTCACTGATTATCATCCCAACGAAAACACATGCAGGTCTTTTGATGAATAATCTCTCCTCTTTAAATCCCATAACTTTACATAAAGAATCAAGTAGGGAGAAGGATAAAGACTTTCGGATATCTAAAAGAAAATAGAACAACTTTAAGACATACCTTTTCTTGACAGGTTGAAACGATCGAGTCTCAAGAACAGCAAAAGTCTTGAGTTTTACAAGGAGGTTTAGAATCGGTTGGAAGGTGATGGAGTTAGAGAGAGAGAGAGAGAGAGAACGGAATAGCTGGAGTTTTGGAGAATGAAGAATTTTCAAAAGGAAAGGGGTATTTATATGGGGCATCTAGAGAAGGAATGGGCTGGCCTATAAAGGCCCAAGTCCAAGATGCTTTTATTTTCTAAATACTAGACCCCAATAATTTGACAAAAGATTTTAAAACTCCACTCTTTTAAAATTAATTGGCAKCTTAATATAAAAAGATTGGACTTGAATATCAACTTTATTTTTATGAAACATTTCAAGACTATTTGGCATTGTATAAACCAACTTGGTTAGCTACCCGCCGAAACATGATCTAACAAACTAATCTTGGGAGATAAGCAAGATGATCTCTGATCATCGAGGCTAATCCTAGAAAGACTTAGTATTCAATAAAGGTCCCAAATTCAGGTACTGACCTGAAATCCCAAAAAGCAGGATTGTCACAGTCTCCCCAAGCTAGAAAAATTTCGTCCCGAAATTGAATCGTCAAGATTCAAATCATGGTTGGCTTTGAGAACAGGTGGGGATACTTGTTTTTCATGAAGTCCTCCATTTCCCACGTATACTTCGGTCCATGCTTAGAGTTCCAATGAACTTTTACTATAGGGATCCTGTTATGCCTCAACTGCTTAACTACTCTGTCCATGATTTCTAGGGGTTTTTCCACAAAATGCAGTTGATCGCTAATTTGCACATCCCATAGTGGCACCACTTGAGTTTCTTCTGTTAAGCATCTCTTGAGATTTGATACATGGAATGTGTTATGGATAGCGCTTAACTCCGAAGGCAAATTTAACTTGTATGCCACTGGCCCAATCCTTTATGTTATCTCAAAGGGACCAATATATCGAGGACCCAACTTGCCYCTCTTYCYAAAGCGCATCACTCCTTTCCATGGTGAGACCTTTAGAAAAACTTTATCACCTTTTTGGAACTCCAATGGTCTCCTCCGATTGTCGGCATAACTTTTCTGACGATCCCTWGCAGCCCTAAGTCGATTTCTGATTACCATAATCTTATCGGTAGTTTCTCGGATAATGTCAGGTCTAGTTAATTGCCTATCACCAATTTCTGACCAACACAATAGGGATCTGCACTTGCGTCCATACAAAGCTTCAAAAGGCGCACACTGGATGCTGGTATGGTAGTTGTTGTTGTAGGCAAATTCCCCCAACGGAAGATGCGTGTCCCAGCTCCCACCAAAATCTATGACACAGGCGCGCAACATGTCTTCCAGGGTCTGAATTGTTCTTTCGGTTTGTCCATCAGTCTGGGGGTGATAAGAAGTGCTGAGGCCCAAGCGAGTACCCATCCCTTGCTGAAGTGACTGCCAAAACCTTGATGTAAAACGGCTGTCTCTATCCGATAGAATGGAAATAGGTACTCCATGCCTAGCGATGATTTCGTTTATATAGATCTGAGCTAGTTTTTCCATCTTATAATCTTCTCAGATTGGCAAGAAATGGGCAGATTTTGTCAATCGATCTACAATCACCCAAATGGCATCATGCCCTTTTCCAGTTCGAGGTAACTTAGTTATAAAGTCCATCGACATTTGTTCCCATTTCCATTGAGGAATTTCGGGCTGCTGGAGCAGACCAGAAGGTTTCTGGTGTTCGGCCTTGACTATTGCACAAGTTAAGCACTTATTTACATATAGTGCATTGTCTTTCTTCATCCCATGCCACCAATAATGAGCTCTTAAATCCCTATACATCTTATCTGCTCCCGGGTGAATCGAATTATTTTGATCGATGGGCTTCGTCCAAAATGATTGATCTAAGGTTGCCAATCTTAGGTATCCAAACTCTATTTCCCAAATAATACACCCCGTCAGACCTTATCTAAAATTTGGACTCTATGCCGTGCAGATTCTCATTCTTCAAATTCTCCTTCCTCAAAGCTTCCTTTTGATCCTCTAAGATTCGGGCCTTCAAACTGGTATTCACCATGGCTCCCAAAGCTCGCACCTTCGATGGTTTTACTCCTCCCTTTCGGCTTAAAGCATCGGCTACAACATTGGCTTTGCCTGGATGGTATTTGATCTCATAATCATAATCACTAAGCAATTCAACCCATCTTCTTTGCCTCATATTCAGCATTTTCTGATTGAGGATGTGTTGAAGGCTTTTATGATCAGTGTAAATGGTGCATTTGGTGCCGTAGAGATAATGCCTCCATATCTTAAGTGCAAATACTACTGCTCCCAACTCGAGGTCGTGC
>NW_020205316.1:1533-8155 GCF_001531365.2 Cynara cardunculus var. scolymus | reverse complement strand
AAACCCCGGCCGCACTTATTTTACACACCTTCCTGAGGAATATCTATATCTGATCTTCGAAAAATTAGCAACAAATCTTGATCGAGACTCTTTTGGCCTAACTTGTCATCGTTTTCTTGATGTTCAAAATTCAAGYCGTAAATGCTTGGATCTTCGACGATTAGCCCAGTCATATAACTCCTTTGACAGCATTAATTCAATTATGCTTGATAGGTTGCTTMACCGTTTYAGGCAATTACAGTCATTGTCCTTGAGGGGCTGTTACAATGTCTCAGATTCAGGATTAACTCGATTGGCAAATTATGGCTCTAAATTGCACTCTCTTAATCTTAATGATTGTTTTCACCTCACGGACACAGGACTTTCTTCAGTTGCTTCGGGTTGTCCGTCTTTGTCCATCATCGGTCTGTCTTGTTGTAATATTACAGATGGTGGATTGGAAATCTTAACATCATCTTGTCGGTCTYTAACAGAAGTGAATCTTTCAAAGTGCTACAAAATAACCGACCRTGGAATTTGGGCTCTCTCGCAGAACTGTAGGAAACTTAGAGCTGTCAAAGTATCTTGGTGCTATAGAATTGTCGGGGTAAGCTTCCAAGGCTGTTCTCCAACCTTGACTTGTTTAGAAGCCGATTATTGTGMGTTTGATCCCATGGGCGTCACTGGAATTCTAAGTGGCGGTGGTCTCGAGTACCTAAGTCTTTCGTGTCTTCGCAAGTGCCCGAGGGGACATGGACTGGCCGCCATCGGTTTAGGCATTGCCGCAAATCTCAAAGTCCTTAACTTTCGGAAGTGCAGCTTTGTCACAGATGATGTTATYATAARRATCTCGAAAGGGTGTCCATTGCTGCAAGAATGGATCCTATCATACTGTACSAAGATAGGAATTTCTGGTTGGGAGGCGATTGGATTGCATTGTCGCAATTTGGAGAAACTTGATGTGAGCGGATGTGAGAACCTTTGTGATGCCGGATTACTAGCTTTGGGAAACGGCTGCGAACGCCTTTCGTTGATATACATAGGCCATTGCTGGACACCCACTCCAGAGGGGATCGAGGCTTTTAAGGATGCGAAAGAAGCTGTGGAGATCAAAGAGGAARCAGCAATGCATGTTGCCCCCATTTGGGCCTTCAGAACATGACTCCAAGAGGAAAGAAAAGCCTGATCGAAGGTATATGAAGACCTATCTGGTATGTACTCTATGTCCCTTTGAAAACCTGTGTTGTTGTGCTTTGGTTCTTGTTTTTAAGTAGACTTGTGTTGTGCTTTAAAATTCTTGTTTTTATGTAGACTTGTGTTGTGCTTTCTTGATTTCAAGTTGGGTGTAAGTTGACTTGTGAAATGTGACGTGGCTTGTATTGCAAGCAAATTGAACTTCCATTTGCATACCTTCTGTTAGTTTTTTTGGTTCAAGTGTTGTTTTATTAGGAATAATTATTAATTTTGCCMACATGGAAGAAGAAGGACGATACGATACCTTGGGTAATTTTTTTTTTAAAGCAATAGAAACATGCCCCTCCACCAAAGACAGATCCCAATGTTGAAATTGAATGCACTAACATCAATAACGCTAGTTGTTCATCCTTCATATCACANTACTGTACCAAGATAGGAATTTCTGGTTGGGAGGCGATTGGATTGCATTGTCGCAATTTGGAGAAACTTGATGTGAGCGGATGTGAGAACCTTTGCGATGCGGGATTACTAGCTTTGGGAAACGGCTGCGAACGCCTTTCGTTGATATACATAAGCCATTGCTGGAAAATCACTCCAGAGGGGATCGAGGTTTTTAAGGATGCGAAAGAAGGTGTGGAGATCAAAGAGGAAGCAGCAATGCATGTTGCCCCCATTTAGGCCTTCAGAACATGACGTACTCCAAGAGGAAAGAAAAGCCTGATCAAAGGTATATGAAGACCTATTTGGTATGTACTCTATGTCCCTTTGAAAACCTGTGTTGTTGTGCTTTGGTTCTTGTTTTTAAGTAGACTTGTGTTGTGGTTTCTTGTTTTCAAGTAGGGTGTAAGTTGACTTGTGTTGTGCTTTCTGGTTTTCCAGTAGGGTGTAAGTTGACTTGTGAAATGTGATGTGGCTTATATTGCAAGCAAATTGAACTTCCATTTGCAGTTTCCTGGTTTTATACGTACCTTCAGTTAGTTTTTTGGTTCAAGTATTGTTTTATTAGGAATAATTATTAATTGTGCCAACAAACATGATGCCCCTCCACCAAAGACAGATCCCAGTTGAAATTGAATGAATTAACATCAATAATACTAGTTGTTCATCCTTCATATCACAAAACAAAGCCAATGTGAGTACAAGGTTAGCTAATTGAGGGGTTGTTCCGTTACGACTTAAGGGATAATGCGTCTAATGATTTGTATGACTTATTTGGTAAATTAAAAAAGTAAAATTGAGTTTATAGGATGCCTAAAATATTTAAGTGTTATAAGAAAGTGACTTAAGTTTATAGGACCAAAAAATAAAGTGTCATATCTAAAAGTGTTATAATAAGTTTATAAAACATTTTTGGGCGTCGTAACAAGTGTCTTGGGATATGTTTAGCTATTTTTTATAAATATATAATATTTATATACGGTAAAATAGAACAAATAAACCCACACGTCCTTCTCACCTTTTGTGAGAATTGAACCTTTGACCTCATACGAGAGGCCAAAAACACAATTTGAAAAAGTGTCGTATAAACACAATTGTCCCGTAAATATAAGGGTTTTATAGGACATTTTTAAATAAATGTTTTTTGAAATAGTTAATACAACACTTTATGATTACGACACCCAAAAGTTTTCTATAAACTTATTATAACACTTTTAAATAGAAAACTTTATTATTCGGTCCTATAAATTTAATTCATATAAAACACTCTATTAAACTTTAAAAATGCTATAAATATCTTAAAAGTCAGTTTTATTGTAAGAATTTTATTGATGGTCAAACTTTTGAGTCACCATTTATACTTTGCAAAACCTTAACCATGTTTTTGTTTGTTTTTGATTTCTCTAAACAGATTTTCAATTCAATTCTCAACTCAAGTTTTTTTCTCCCAAAAACTAAGTTACACCATAATTTTATGTTTGTATTTCTCACACACTACAATAAAATTGGTTCATGGGACAATTAAAATATCTAAACATTCTAATAGAATACTTTATAGGACTTAAGTTTATAGGATCACGCCAAAAGACGTAATATCTAAAAGTGTTACTATAGGTTATAGCACCCTTTTACGTTTCAACAAGTTCTTTGAGACATTTTTAAAATAAGTTGTTGTATTACCTATTTTATTCGACATTATTTGAAACAGTGTCATATAAACACAAGTGTCCTATAAGAATATGAGATTATTACATAATTTTCAAAAATTGGATTTGGTGGGGTACGTGGCCTCAAGTGAAAAGAAAAAGGTTAGAACCAACCTCAAGGCTTATCGGCCAACATGAAGTTATGGATTGTCGTAGTTCACACAGTGGAATTCGAGGCTTTGATGACAAAAAAAAAAAAAAAAAAAAAAAATTGCAGAGAACTAAAATAGTTGTTTCATTTTAACTACGTTGCATTTTGAGAGTAGCTAAAAGTGGCAGGACTAGCAGCACCTCTCTGGTTGTTTCCTATCACCATCCCCTGCCTTGAGGTTGTGATCAGAAGGAAAACATTTTCAACATCAATTAGAACAAACATGAATAAAGTCATAATGAACGACGATATGGATACAACAAAACATATTTTTGTTAATAAACAACACCTACCTCTGTTGCTGCCAGTCCTACCTCCATGCCTTTAGCAACTCTGATAACACCATTTTTGGCGTTATTTTTATACCACATTTTGTGTAGTTTAACTCGTTTTCCAAGCAAAAGGAGCGTTTTTCTACAAGTGTAATGCAAGTTTGTATAGGAATTGACCTATCAAGATAGATAGAAGATATCTGATATTTTGAGCTTAATTTCAAGATTTTGTAGTCTTATAGAATATAGAATTCAAAGAGGATTCCAACGGTACTTTCCTCTGAAAGAGTTAGATTTGAAGATCTTCCTCTGAAAGAGTTATAACTTATACGGGGTTATTCTATATATATATCCCCTTCTTCATTTTAGCTCCAATTTGGCTCCGGAAAGTACCGTTGGAATCCTCTTTGAATTCTATATTCAATAAGACTACAAAATCTTGAAATTAAGCTCAAAATATCAGATTTCTTCTATCTATCTTGATAGGTCGATTCCTATACAAACTTGCACTAAACTTTTAGAAAAACGCTCCGTTTGCTTGAAAACCAGTTAAACTACACGAAACGTGGTACAAAAATAACGCCAAAAATGGTATTATCAGAGTTGCTAAAGGCATGGGGGTAGGACTGGTAGCAACAGAGGTAGGTGTTGTTTATTAACAAATATATGTTTTGTTGTATCCATATCGTCGTTCATTATGACTTTATTCATGTTTGTTCTAATTGATGTTGAAAATGTTTTCTTTCTGATCATAACCTCAAGGCAGGGGATGGTGATAGGAAACAACGAGTGAGGTGCTGCCACTTTTAGCTACCCTCAAAATGCAATGTAGTTAAAATGAAACAACTATCTTAGTTCTTTGCAACTTCTTTTTTCTTGTCATCAAAGCCTCGAATTCCACTGTGTGAACTACGACAATCCATAACTTCATGTTGGCCGGTAAGCCTTAAGGTTGGCTCTAACCTTTTTCTTTTCACTTTTGGCCACGTGCCCCACCAAATCCAATTTTTGAAAATTATGTAATAATCTCATATTCTTATAGGATACTTGTGTTTTATATGACATTTTTTCAAATAATGTCGAATAAAATAGGTAATTACAACAACTTATTTTAAAAATGTCCCAAAGAACTTGTTGAAACGTAAAAGGGTACTATAACCTATAATAACACTTTTAGATATTACGTTTTTTGACGTAATCCTATAAACTTAAGTCCTATAAAGTATTCTATTAAAACGTTTAGATATTCTAATTGTCTTATGAACCAATTTTATTGTAGTGTGTGAGATATTTTAATTCTGAAAAATGGTGTTAACTAGTTTTTGAGAGTGTTCTATATGAATTAAATTTATAGGACCGAATAATAAAGTTTTCTATTTAAAAGTGTTATAACAAGTTTATAGAAAACTTTTGGGTGTCGTAATCATAAAGTGTTGTATTAATATTTCATAGAACATTTATTTAAAATGTCCTATAAACTCTTATTTTTACGGGACAATTGTGTTTATATGCCACTTTTTTAAATGGTGTGTCTTTGGCCTCGTATGAGGTCAGGGCTTCATTTCTCACCAAATGTGAGAAAGATGTGCGAGCTTATTTATTTTATTTTACCGTATATAAATATTATATATTTATAAAAAATAGCTAAACATATCATAAGACACTTGTTACGACGTTCAAAAACATTTTATAAACTTATTATAACACTTTTAGATATGACACTTTATTTTTTGGACCCATAAACTTAAGTCTTATAATAAGACACTCTGTTATGACACTTAAATATTTTAGGCATCCTATAAACTCAATTTTATTGTAGAGTGTTATAATAAAAGATGTTTTTATGACGCTCTATAAACAAAATTAAAAAGAATTTGTACCTTTTCAATTTTTTATTACTCGTTAATTATAAGTTTCTCTAGTCTTTCCAAAACCTCTTCATAAATTGGAAGTTCATATAAACTATTTTTTTACTCCTTAAAGGTAGAGGAAAAATCTACGTACACTTTCTAGTGAGAAATACTAAGTTTATTTTGTTTTTGGTTTTCTATTACAATATATATATATATATATATATATATATAAAGAAAGAGTTTGTTTCAAATACAACCTATTGCATTTGTACAACCAATGCAACTTAATAAATTGAGATATTTATGAAAATGATGAGAGTTCATTTATTATGATTTGAATATTTATGGAAGATGAATATGTTTTATTAATTATGATCAATACTTTATATTATGAAACAATCAAAAAATCTATGAAATCACATATTAATCAAATGAAATGGACGATTGAGATTGGGTTGTATTGGTTGCACAAATGTCATGAGTTGTATAATAACCAACCATATATATATATAGAGGTTGGTTCAAATAGAAACCAACCATATGGTACAAACTATGGAAACCGATCTTGACCAATCACATTCTTTCTTCACTTTAGGTTCAAATCTAAATTATAAATTAATGATAAGGGTAATTTGGTAATTCAACCTTTTTATAACCCCCAATAATTAATTGGGAGTTACAAATCTTAAAAGATACATCTAATTGTTCATGAGATTTTTATGATTTCATGTTCATGGTATTCATTTCAATTGATTTTATACATATATTGAAATTGGTTGTCTAAGTGTATAAGATTTTCGTTTCGTTCAAGATACATGGTATTGTAAAAGAATGTCAGAATAATGAAGACGATAAACGCTTGCAGTCTATGTTCATATCTGCACACATGCAATGATCTTTGATTTTGAAAATGTTCATATATGTGCATCTCTTGCAGTCTATGTTCATATATGTTCACCATATGAACAACTTGTTTTCATTGAAAGACACAATCGTTGTTCACACGAACCCGTGACGATGTCATAC
>NW_020205316.1:0-1087 GCF_001531365.2 Cynara cardunculus var. scolymus | reverse complement strand
TATATATATATATATATATATATATATATATATATATATATATATATATATATAAAAGCTTCCTCTTTAACCATATAAAATTAGTATACCACATGATGATCAATCATTGGTTTGCCAACAAGAAACCATCGGTTCCTGTGATGGTTTATATTATGACATACAATAAAAACAACTTGTAAATATGTTCTATTAAATATACACTACATAAAAACACATGTTTCATTTTATCAGCGCTTTTCGCGATTTTGAAAACGACAGACGTATTTATTATAATTCAATTTCTTGTCGCCATTGAAAGCACGACATCTTTCATAAATTATAGATATGTATTTCTATATGTACCATGGAAACCAATATGTTTAGATATGCTAGTCTAGGGATTATGTGACCTAAAAATAAAAACCTAAGTTATATTTTTACAGTAAAAATAGGCAACATTAATAGAATATGGGTTGTAATTAGGAAAAGAACTTGATTTATCTAGCAATAATAAGTTAAAACCGAGTCTCTATAGATCTGATCCAACTTATTGCTACACTATAATATAATTGAGTTTACAGGTGCCAACAATTTATATGTGTTCCAATAGACCAATTTATAAGATGTAAGTTTATATGACCAAACAATATAACGTCATGTCTCAGGTGTTGGCAACAAGTTTTACAGGAGGTTTTATGGCGTTTTAATAAGTTTTTATGACACTTTTTAATATAAAAATCGTTTTAGGTATTTTATATGATACTTTTGAAAAGTTTCGTACGAACACATTTTTTTTATAACACACAATTTTTCCAAAAGAATTTTTTCGACTAGTATCATACAAAATAATTAATTACCAATGAATCCATAAAATCCCACAAAACCCTCAAATATTGGTGAACTCCTTTATTAGGTTAGAATCCCAACGCAAGTCCGAAAACCCTCGCATGATTTCCACATCATAGAGGGTTTTTGAGGGGATTTGATTCGTAGGCCTGGATCCCGAATTCATACAGAGGTATGGTCCATCATTCCGGAAAAAAAAAATCAGAAATGTTGGATCCGTAAAGTTATGATTTAAGTGGCTATTTCGTAATATTTTTGTCGT
>NW_020205315.1:1528-6877 GCF_001531365.2 Cynara cardunculus var. scolymus | reverse complement strand
ACTAATACCAAATCTACCTCTTTATTGCGCAATTTCACTGTCCGCTCTTTCAAGATACTTTCAGGCTCTTCGGCATATCGAAGCTTTTCATTTATCTTAACTTCCGACAATGGCACTACTTCCTCATGTTTGCCCAAACATTTTCGTAAATAACCGACATAGAAAACATCATGTATACCCGCTAGTTCTTCGGGTAATTCTAAACGGTAAGCTTGTTTCCCGACCCGTTCAATAATCTTGAATGGACCAATAAAACGAGGACTGAGTTTTCCTTTCTTCGGTTTCTCTCCAACACAGAGGCGTACGACACTTACGGCCGCACAGGGCCTCAAGCGGTGCCATTCCAATTGTTGAAGGGTAGCTGTTGTTGTAAGGAAATTCAATTAATGGCAGATGAGTATCCCAGCTACCACCGAACTCTAAAATACAGGCACGAAGCATATCCTCTAATGTCTGAATTGTGCGCTCAGATTGTCCGTCAGTTTGAAGGTGATACGCGGTGCTAAAGGCCAACTGCGTTCCAAGTTCTCGTTGTAACCCCGACCAGAATTTAGACGTGAAACGTGAATCACGATCAGAGATGATTTTAGTCGGTATACCATGTCGAGTGATAATTTCATCAACATAAAGTCGCGCCCACTTATCTAACGGATACGATTCTAGAACAGGAAGAAAATGCACAGATTTCGTCAACCGGTCCACAATGACCCAAACACTATCATGTTGTCGCTGAGTCTTTGGCAACTTCGTAACTAGGTCCATTGTTAACTCCTCCCATTTCCACACTGGAACCTCTAAAGGCTGTAAACTCCCGTATGGCTTTTGATGCTCAGCCTTYACTTTCATACAGGTAATACACTGCTCAACATAATGTGCAATATCGGTTTTCATCCCCGGCCACCAGTAATCGGTACGAAGATCGTAGTACATCTTAGTGCTTCCTGGATGGATATACATTCTTGATTTATGCGCCTCAGTCAATATAGTATCTCGTGCACCACCAAATTTAGGGACCCAGATTCGGGTSTTAAAGACTTTCAAGCCACGAGAGTCTTCAGATAAAGAGTCGACATGACCCACCATCCGTTCCGACTTGACATGCTCAGGCTTCAAAGCCTCGTGCTGCCATTTTTGTATATCGTCAAACGTATTGGTTTTCATAGACATATGAGTGATAGCATAACATACAGAATTCATGTATGCTTTCCGACTTAAGGCATCTGCCACTACGTTGGTTTTACCCGGATGATAGAGTATCTCACAGTCGAAATTCTTAATGAGCTCCATTGCATGCTGCTGACGCATATTCAAGGTCTGTTGATCGAACAAGTATTTTAGACTTTTATGATCGGTGTAGAGTTGACATTTTGTGCCATAAAGATAGTGGCGCCACAATTTAAGTGCAAAAACCACTGCTGCCAACTCAAGATCATGAGTGGGGTAATTCTTTTCGTATTCCTTCAATTGACGTGACGCATAAGCGATGACCTTTCCTTTCTGCATCAATACACAACCAAGTCCTAATCGTGAGGCATCACTATAAACTACAAAATCCTCACTACTTTCCGGTAAAGAAAGAATTGGTACGTGTGTCAAACAATCTTTCAAAGTCTGAAATGCCTTTTCTTGATCTTTGGTCCACACAAATTTTGCCTCCTTGCGGGTAAGAGAAGTGAGAGGAACAGAAATCTTAGAGAAATCCCGAATGAAACGTCGGTAATATCCCGCTAGACCGAGAAAACTCCGAATCTCTGAGGCATTCTTGGATTGCTCCCATTTTTGCACTGCTTCAATCTTGGCAGGATCCACAGAGATACCGTCACCGGACACAGTATGTTCCAAGAATTGTACCTGACGTAGCCAAAATTCACATTTTGAAAATTTAGCATAAAGTCGTTCTTTTCTCAACAACTCCAGCATCTGTCGAAGGTGTGTTGCGTGATCGGTCTCAGACTTCGAATACACAAGAATGTCATCAATGAATACAATCACAGACTTATCGAGCATCGGACGACATACTCGATTCATTAAGTCCATAAATACAGCTGGGGCATTTGTGAGACCAAAAGGCATCACCAAAAATTCATAATGCCCATATCTCATACGGAAAGCATTTTTAGGTACATCCTCCTCCCGTACTTTTAACTGATGATAACCTGATCTGAGATCAATCTTGGAGAAGAACCTTGCACATTGAAGCTGATCAAATAGATCATCAATACGAGGTAACGGATATTTATTCTTAATTGTCACCTTATTCAACTCACGATAATCGATGCACATCCGGAAAGATCCGTCTTTCTTCTTGACAAACAATACCGGAGCACCCCATGGTGAAGTGCTCGATCGTATGAAACCTTTATCCAATAATTCTTGTAATTGTTTCATCATTTCTTTCATTTCTGGAGGCGCTAAACGGTAAGGAGTGTTTGCTATCGGTGTTGCACCCGGTATCAAATCGATTCTAAACTCCACTTGTCTATCTGGTGGCAATCCTAACAAGTCCTCAGGGAATACGTCCAAGTATTCACGCACTATCGGTACATTATCCATAGTCTTCTTCCTCATCTCCTTTGACGAATCTATTACATATGCTAAGAAAGACGAGTATCCTTTAGATAAATAATGTCTAGCCTTGAGTACAGATATTGCCTTAAGGTCGATCGCTCGTCGTTAACCGTAGACATATAAGAATTCTCCATTTTCCATCGGAATTCGTATCATTCTCCTCGAGCAAATGATATCTGCTTGGTTCTTCGTCAACCAATCCATACCAATTACCACATCAAAGTTATGAATATCCATTGGAATCAAATCGACCGTGAACTCATGKTCATCTAAGTCTAATTTACAATCTTTAAAAACCTTATCAGCTATGAGTGTTACTCCGTTTGCAGTGTCGACATTAAAAGGTTTTTCAAGCATGATTGGCACGGAATCAAGGTACTGAGTATAATAAAGTGACACAAAAGAATTCGTGGCTCCCGAGTCAAATAAAATACATGCAGGTCTATCATTGAGAAGGAAAATACCTGTTACGACATCCGGTTCCTTCAATGCCTCCTCTGTGTGATTTGAAAAGCCCTGGCTCGTGCCCTGGGCACCTCCTCCTTTTGGGTTGAAGTACCCACTC
Source organism: Cynara cardunculus var. scolymus (assembly GCF_001531365.2). Classification (NCBI taxonomy): domain Eukaryota; kingdom Viridiplantae; phylum Streptophyta; class Magnoliopsida; order Asterales; family Asteraceae; genus Cynara; species Cynara cardunculus. The sequence continues at coordinate 3,744 of NW_020205315.1, read as the reverse complement.
TCGTTGGTTGTTGTACTGAGGATTTGCTTTCAGTTCTTTTTATATGGGGACAATCTTTAATACGATGCCCTAACACTCCGCAGGAAAAGCATGCACTATCTCTCTGGGGACAATTCATCCTAACGTGACCCGCTTCGCTACAACATATCACACCGGCCTTGGTGCGTCTTTCCGCACCTCCGACAGTCTCTTGGTGTGCTCGACTGAAGGCTAAATGCCTGAGAGGATGCACGTGGGGTAGTCTAAGATTGAATTCTCCTCTGATTGGAAAATCTAGAGTACCGTTGTGTTGGGGTAGACATCATCCTCTCAGTTCACGGATGTTTCGACATCGATTCATTTTCATCAGGAATGGATAATTCATACTCACAACGCCGAGCGTATTCAACTATCTTGCTAAAACTGGAACCATCACGACTTACCACAAAACTTCGAATCTCCTTCCGTAGTCCTCCAATGAAATGTTCGATCTTATCCTGTTCGGAGCTCAGGAATCATTGTGCGAATCGCGCCTTCTTGTTGAATTCAGTTTCATAATCAAATATAGTCATCTTACCTTGCTTAAGATCTAAGAACTCCTTTTCAAGACGCCTTTGTAGGTCAACAGGGCAATATTGTTCAAAGAACTTTTTCTGAAATTCGTCCCACGTCAAACTGTTACGTGTTGTCGCGTCTAAAGACTCATATGTGGCATTCCACCACCCCAGGGCTCGCTCTATGAGCATCGCAGATGCATAATTTACTTTATCTCTATCCAATACCTCGGTAATTCAAAACACCTTTTCCGTGTTCTGGATCCATTGCATCGCCATTTCGGGATCTGATTGCCCTGCATATTCTGTAGCACCACAGCTTCTGAAAGTTTTAATTGAAACCCGGGCGGACTTAGGTTTCAATGCATCTCCGACTTCGTTTGAATGCTTACCACGATTATCGGGTTCCATGGGATTTTTTTGATTTCGTTCTTCTTCAAAGCGTTGCTCCATTTCCTGACGCTGTCGTTCCAGAGCCGTAGTCAATCGATCATCCAAAAGTTTCAATAGTCGTTCTATATGAGGGGACAAAGTGGGATTTTCATCGTTCTCAACACCTTCTGGGGTATTTATATTCAGTGTGGGGTTGTTTTCCCCAACATTTTGTGTTTGACTTTGCTCATCATGCTCCGCCATTTTTGCTCAGAAAACAGCACATCTACGTTAAACACAATCCTACCCTTGGTTCCAACCCAACTTAGGTCTCTCCTACAGATCCGTATCCCGTATAAATCATTGCCTAGTTACTATACAATCTCAATGCCTAGGTTTAAGTCTAAATACCATTTTTGATATTCAAATCGCTTAAACCGCGGCTCTGATACCATAATTGTAACATCGGTTACGCTAGTTCTTAATAAAAGAAACTATTTATCCAAAAGATTTTTCCATAAAACAATCTCCAAGCAAATACGAGATATATGTTATAGATTTCCACCAAAATATAATAAGATAGCCTGCAACCAATGATTTTCGGTACTATAAGTCGGGTCCAAAAGCCCAAATATATCTACCCAAAATTATTACATACATAGGTACAACTCAAAACGATATATGCATAACAAGTACCAAAAGATATCTAGGATCGGGAATCCCACAAGCAGATCTAAACTGCTTTATCTTTCCCTTGTGCAGCTACCGACTTTCTATATATATATATATATATATATATATATATATATATATCTTTAGCACAATTCATATATTCGGAATCAGATATATTTTACATCCCAGCGTTCTTAAGGCCAAAGAGTCGGCGGAAAAGGGGGAACGAAGAAAGGCATGAGATGCCAAACCTTCCCGTCGATGTGAGCTCTTGGGGAGATAATGTATTGGCAAGAATGTTAGAACATAAAAAAAAGAATTTATTCTAAAAAAAAATAAGCGACAAGGCTTAGTGAGATTATACCAAAGCTTATAATTATATATATTTTATATAAAAAAAATACAAATTTTAGACCGTTAGCTTCAAGAATCTGCCAGAACTTCGTCCAGAGCGCAGTATAACCAGAGGCTTTGGTCGTCCAGAGGGCCTCTGGTCCCAAAGGACTTGGAGTCCATAGCACAATACAACAAGAGGCTCTGGTCTATATAACCAGAGGCTCTGGTCTATACAACCAGAGGCTCTGATCGTCCAGAGGGCCTCTGGTCCCAAAGGACTTGGAGTCCATAGCACAATACAAC
>NW_020205315.1:0-1438 GCF_001531365.2 Cynara cardunculus var. scolymus | reverse complement strand
ATACAACCAGAGGCTCTGGTCGTCCAGAGGGCCTCTGGTCCCAAAGGACTTCCAAACTTGGCCATTTAATCACAACATAAAAGCTTTGAATCTTTCATCCTTAACATACAGTGCTTATTAAGACTTTTTAGGATAATTAAGATCAATTACAGCACTAAAAATGTATCCAACACCAAAGGTATCACTACCAAAATAAAGTATACATGTGCACCACACCCCTCTTCGTCGACCAGGCCCGTGCAAAGTATTCACACCCGGCTCCCTACCAATAGGGATTCGTGAATACAACAATCGGTATGCCACACCCAACCTCCCTCTCCTTGGGATACGTGGACATACACCATGCTACGACTTATCACACGAAGTAATACCCGTAGATCATGGTTTATAAAAAAGCCAAATAAACAGTCTCGGATCCGAACTCAACCACAACGTAAAAGGATTAGGAGATACCAAAACACAGTTAGGGAAAAATTCACCTTACAAAATAACACATGCAAAATCAGCAACTTTTCAGTAATGATTCATATACATATACTACATATAAGTATAAGTTTGGTATAAACTCACTGTGCTTTATTAAAAACAACCGAACGCTGTAACATCCAGTTCCAACCAACAATAGCATTAAACCTTCAGAGGCTCTAAATAGACTTAAAACAGCCCCTGGAGTAAGCATTTCAAGTATCAATAACCAACTATATCCCAACCTCAAGTTATACACTTTAGATCTTGATTATCTTATTTACACTTTCTTGTACAGCCCTCTGTTCAGCCCCTGTTTTACCATACTTAGATTCAAATTTAGCAATTGACCTGAAAATACTAAATAAAGTATCCTCTTAAAGCTTTATAACTCACTGCATGTTGCAGATTTTACCCAATTTAGCTTCATATTCACACATTAATTAACATTATCTTTTATAATCTTTCAAATGCAGATCCTAGCCTCTAAATAACACTTCTACTTGGAATAAACTCGTAATTAGAAGCATACATTTGATAATTAGCACATAATCTTCAAGAATCTAACATGGATCTTCGAGGATTAAAGGATTAGTCTTAAGTGTGTGTAAATCGCACCTTGAGTGTGTGAGAGTTCTAGAGGTGAGAAAATATGACTGATTTAGAGAGCTAGGCATGGTTTTGACCTGTTTTGGTCAACAAGTCTGTTAGCATCAAATTGATCCTAATAATTATCTCAAAAAGTTTTATTAAGCAATCGGGGCCGCTGTGGTAAATCGATCAAGTATAGACAACAAGAGCCTCTGTGAGAAACGACTAAGTCTGGAGTCGACCATTGGATCGATGGAAAGAGCAACCATTGGATGAATAGTGAACCGATGGAAAGACCATTCATTGGATGAACAGTGAACCGATGGAAAGAGCAACCATTTGATGAACAGTGAACCGATGGAAAGAGCAACCATTGGATGAA
>NW_020205314.1:0-7226 GCF_001531365.2 Cynara cardunculus var. scolymus | reverse complement strand
GCTTGAGCATCTTCTGCTGTTGGTCCTCTGTGGTCTTCTGTGACAGATCATCTTCTGTCAACACTTGCAGTATTACTTTTTCCATACTTTTACATTTAATGAAATGAGAGCTAACAATACACTTCACTAAAATTCATGCACTATTCAAAATACGAACAATTCACAAGGAGTCAACAAAAGTCAACACACAAATCCGATCAATTCAAATTTAGACGATAAAGTATAGTCAAAACAATAACTCGATCAACAATCAAAGTCAAATTCACAAATCGCTTGAGAAAGTCAAAGTCAAAGTCCGCCCAAAGAGAAAGTCAAAGTCACAATCCGTTCAAAGATTAAATCGATTAACAATCACTTGGTCAAAATTTCAATATTAAATTGAACACAAATTCATGCAGATTAAGACTAAATCGCATATAGTATTAAATGGATTAACACTAAATCGCACAAAGTTCTAAGCGGATAATGACTAAATCGTACAAAATACTAATCAGATCAAGAATAAATCGCACAGGTATGTTAATCACAAATCACAAATCACAAATCGCACAATGAACTACACGGATTAACCCAAACCGAACAAACTAGTCTCCGATTTATCTTTAAGCACAAACACAATTTTATCAACTTTTCACCAAAAAATGAATCAAAACTCGAAAAAATTATGAATTTTATAAAAACAGTCGGTTTTCGAAAAATCACAAATTCTTCAAAAAAAAAACTCTACAAAACTTGATCAGATTGCAAAAACTTGTGAATCAAAGATGTTCAGATCATCATCGCGAACTTAGTAATCAACATTTTAACACCTAAAACACAATTTTAATGAGATTAGGTTAGAAAAAATTGATATTTTGTCAAGAACACGAAGAACAGATGATGAACACAGGCGATGAACGGTGAAAAATCCAGAATTTTGTATGAAAAATTCTCGAAAACGTGCAAATCCTTCAATCAAATTGTTGCTTCTAGCTCTGATACCAATTGTAATTCCCAAATTATCACAAAATCAGATAATCTCTAATCAAGTATATGATCAATTTAACCCAAGTGTATGATATTAAAACTTGTAATGATTACAAATGTGATTAGCTCAACACTAATTACAACACTAATCCTCCTATTTATACTAGGAAAGCATTAAAGACTAAACTATTACAAAATAGGAGAAACTTGCTTGAATACAACATTAATGCACAACATTGAACCCAACAGATTGTTAGACCTCATCATTCTTATTTGTAAAAGTAATGAACAACATACAAGTGTGAAAGAGCAGAAGGCCGATGGAAGACTTGCAAGGAAAAATCCTAAGTGTCCTATACAACCAAAGATGCGATGAAGGTCCATAGGTGCGATGAACAGCGCATCTCCATAATCCCTCTGGTTACCAACACTTGGAGTATTCCACAACTGTTCAACCAGAGATACTCATTCAAGAAGACCCAAAGACTCATGGTTGAACGTGCTTCATAGAAGACAGATGGAGATGGCAAATCGACAGTTGGATTCTCTTACCCTTAATTAGTTTAATTTTGTTTCTTTATTTCTAGATTGCTTTCTTTCCTTAAGAGATTTGCGATATATCTTCCATAGATAGCAATCTCCATATTTAGATTACTAATATAAATAGGTCTTATTATTCTTGTAATCATTTACGCTTTCCATTACATTAATCAATAATAGTGAATCTTTTGACTCTCCAAATACTTATTGAATATTCTTGAGTTCTTCACTATTTTTCCATCCACACGATATATTTAGGTTATTCATAACTTGAATATTCATGTTATTGAGAGATATAGGATCAACACACGGCTATTTTAGAAAATTCTTGAATGAATTTACGATAATAGCCTGCCAATCCCAAAAAGCTTCGGATTTCAGAAGGAGTCTTTGGGGCCTCCCACTTTTCAGCTGCTTCTATCTTTGCTGGATCTACCTTCACCCCTGTTTTCGAAATGACATGACCCAAGAACTGAACTTCTCTTAGCCAAAATTCACACTTGGACAATTTTACATATAGCTTTTCTCCTTTCAGAAGTTCAAGTATCAGGCGGAGGTGTTCTGTGTGCTCCTCTTCAGTCTTAAAGTATATAAGAATATCGTAAATAAATACAATAACGAATTTATCAAGATACACCTTACATACCCTATTCATTAAATCCATAAAGGTTGCAGGCACATTAGTTAAACCGAACATGATAACTAAGAATTCAAGATGTCCGTACCTAGTCCGGAAAGCTATTGTAGCGATGTCTTCCTTCCTAACCTTAAGCTGATGATATCTTGATCTTAAATTGATCTTGGAGAAATAGCTTGCCCCCACCAGTTGATCAAACAAGTCATCAATCCTTGGCAAAGGATATTTATTCTTGATTGTTAACTAATTCAATTCTTGATAATCTATACACATCCGCAAAGATCCATCTTTCCTTTTAACAAATAGGACCGAAGTACCCCAAGGCGAAGTGCAAGGTCGAATGAATCCTTTATCATGCAGATCCTTTAACTGAGCAACCAATTCTTTCAATTCTGAGGGAGCCAACTGGTACGGTGCCTTAGCTACTGGTGCTGCTCCAGGTAAGAGATCAATTCTGAATTCGATAACTCTGTCTGGTGGCAAACCAGACAAATTTTCTGGAAAGACTTTTGGGTATTCATTAACAATTGGAATCAATTTCTGCTTTCCTTTCTCTTTCTTTGCATTAATAATATATGCCAAACATCTCTGAAACTTCTTTCGAATACATTTTTGGGCTTTCAATACAGACAAAAGACTAGTGTGATGATTCTGACGATCACGATAAATAACAACTGTCCCTCTGTCTGGCAAACTGATTCTGATCATTTTCATATTACAGTCAATATTGGACTGATGTTCTGCCAACCAATCCATACCTACTACTACATCAAACTCTTTTATGGGCATTGGGAACAACCGAATTGTTAGCTCACAACCCTCAATAACAATAACACAGTTATTAAATACACTAGTAACAAATTCTTGATTATTAGCAGTGTCAACTACTAATTCATCATCAAGTAGCACATAATTCAAACATGCAGATTGAGCAAATGATGGTGATACAAACGAAAAGTTTACACCGGAATCAAACACAACTTAGCACGTATAGAATTCAGAAGGAAGGTACTTGTTACTACATCTGGCGCAGCCTCTGCCTCGTTCTTTGTCATCTGGAAGGACCGACCCCGTACCCCTCCTTGCCCTCCTCTGGATATATTGGGTCTTCCACGAGTACCCGATACATTACTCCCCATAGTCAACTGTGGAGTTCTCAACAATGGATAGTTGGGTCGAATATGATCTGGGGAATTACAATTAAAACATCTTCTGTTGGCTGGGCAGCTTCTTGACAAATGACCCGCCTTGCTGCATTTGTAACATTTTCTTGGGACTGATTTACAGTCCTCTTGATGAACCTGTAGGTACTGAGCACAGACTTTCTCACCGAATTTGTATTCAGTTTTTATTATCATATTTCATTGATTTTGGCCCTCAAAAGTTCGATGAAGGCCCTTCCCATTTCTTTTTCTCTACAACTTTACCCTCTGACTGTCGGTTCTTATTCCGCTCAGTAACTTCTGCTGTATCCACAGTTAGTGTAATGGTAGTAGGGTTCATAGCGATTACAAATTCATGAATCGAAGGTTTTAAACCTCAAATATACCTTTCCACCTTCATGGATTCTGACGAGATGTAATGTTCAGCAAATCGAGAGTAGTCAATGAACTTTCAGTGTATTCTCGAATAGTTCCATTTCCCTGTTCCAACTTCAGAAAATCTTCCTCCATTTGTCATACAGCCGTCTTGGGACAGAACTGATCTATGAATCGGGTTACAAATTTCGTCCAAGATAGTGCTTGTAAGACATTTGTCCTGGCCAAAGACTCCACTTCCCACCAAAACAGAGCATTAGACTTTAATACAGATACGACAAATCGAACTTTATCGGCTTCTGGACACCGAATGGTGTTAAACACATATTCAATCTCCTTAATCCAACACATAGCCTTTACTGGATCTCTTTCCCCTGAGAAATTTGGCGGTTTACAAGTCAAGAACATCTTGATATCTCCTTCCTTGTTATGAGTAACTGGAACAGAAGGATGTACTTCCATTCTTTCCATTTCAACCCCAGCCAGTATTCCCATAATAGATGTCAAGGTTTCCCTTAACTTCCCCATTTCCTCTACCAGCATGTCTTTTATTATGTATTATGGGTGTGGCACTTGTTCCTCCTGAACATTCTCAGAGTGGGATTCTTTATGCTCAGAATGTGTGTTAGGACTGAAAAATCAGTATTAATTGTATTCGTCTTAAAAGTTTAAAAATAGTTTATAATTGTAAAAGTCAGCGTGTTTGACTTTTCTTTAAAGGTTTGACTTTGACTTATCTTTAGTTTGTTGACCATATAAATAGTGGTTAGTTCTTTGTAATTAGAGGAGGAGCTCATTTGTAAAAAATATACGTATTAAGAGAGTTGACCATACTTTGAATGCTTTGACTTTTTCTCTCAAAGTTCATATCATGTTCTTGAATGCAATATCAAGATTATGCTATTGTTGTGAAGTAAATGAAGATTGATCAGTGAAATAGGACTCACAATTGGTATCAGAGCAAGCTGCAGCAGTTTGGATTTGAAGATATCCATTTTACACATTTTGCACGAATTCTTTTATATTTTTTCGATCTGATTCATCACTGTTCTTCACTGTTCTTGATTTTTTTCTGACCGGATTGGTTTTTGTGCCAAAACTGTTTAATCTTTGAGTGTTATTGTTCAAAATTTGTATCGTGAGTTACGGTTTTGCATTCTAAACAACTTTGATTCACACCATTTTGTGTTTTACACAAGTTTTGAGGCTGAAATTGCCCAAAATCATTTTTTGGTTTTCTGGAAAAAGTTCATAAAAAACTCATATTTTTCATGTTTTGATCCATTTTTTTGGAAAAAGTATGAAATTTTATGTTTTTGGTTGAATTTCTATCBGGRTAAGACTKGTGYRGTTTAACAATCCGTGTGGTTTTAGTTGTTTTTGATATAGGTAAAACCGGACAACACTTGGAAGGATTACTTGAATGGTTTAGCTAATCCGGCTAGTAAACCGAACATAACTTGTGTGGATTAGTGATAAACCGGATAACACTTTAGAGGACTTGTAAGCGGTTTAAAAGTATCCGACTAGTAAGGTTTTGGTAACTTGATCGGATATTGGTAAGTGTGCGGTTTAGGAATCCGCTTGGTAAGTGTGCGGTTTAGGAATCCGCTTGGTAAGTGAGCGGTATTTGTCTTGAACGGTGTTTGAATTTTGAACGGTGATTGACTTTTGATCGATTTCATATCTTTTGACTTTGATTGGTACAAGTGTTTGAATTCTTTGATCGGTTTAATAAGTTTGATTTTTTGATCGGTGTAATAATTTTGACTTTTTGATCGATTTAGTAAGTTTGACTTATTGATCGATTCATCTTTGACTTTATACCTTGTGCGATTTATACTTGTGCGGTTTATGTTCATATGTTGACCGGATTTCTAATCCGGATAACGTATTAGTTTTGTCCATCTCTTTGACCGGACTTGTAAACCGGACAACGTGTGCGGATTGCTAATCCGGACAAATATTTTTTTGTGCTTATGTCTAAGTGTTGAATGTGTGCTTATTACAGTTTACTTTTTATCAGATATATTTTTGTAAACTGATCTTTTAAATTCAAACTTTGAACTGCAGTTGATCCTAATTTTTATACAAACTACAAAGATGAGTTCAAAAGAAGTGATGGCTATTGGTACTGATACCAAGCCACCAGTACTTTTTAGAGGAGATTACAATCAATGGAGAGATAGATTCTTGAATTTTATTGAAAGATTGAAAGAAGGAGAACAGATCATGGAATCTCTATTAAAAGGTCCAGCTGAATTCTTTGTAGAGTCAGATTCTGATAATGTACTTGGCGTTCCTGCATGGAAAGTACGTTTAACAAAAGATCAATATGATCCTCAACAAAAAGAGAGAGCACATGCTGACGTGCTTTGCAAATCGTACATGATGCAAGCACTRACCAATAATATCTATACCAGTATTGATAGCTACAAATCATCAGGTCACAGCATGTGGATTCAAATAGAGAAAATGATGATGGGCTCTAAAGTTGGAACTCAACTAACGATCACTAACTGCATTTCTGCGTATGAGGAATTCAAGGCTAGAGAGGGAGAAAGCCTTGATGATGTGTATAACCGTCTTGTCAGGCTGCTAAATGAGCTTATGAAGAACAGTATCTCCAAAACTACTATCGAGATAAATGTTAAGTTCCTTAACAATCTTCAACCAGAGTGGAAAACATTTGCAAATAATATCAGATTCAACAAACAGTTATCTAATATTTATATACATGAAATATATGAAACTCTGAAACAAAATGAACAAGATGTTTTGGAGATCTGTAAATCTAAGAAGAAGGAAAAGGAAGTTTCTGATCCCTTAGCTCTTATAACTGAGAAAAAGGAAAAGAAGTATAAAAGCAGAGCTAGAAAGAAGGTTGTTGAAGTTAGTTCGTCAAGTGAATCTGAGCAAGAAGACAGTAACAGCTCAGAATCTGATTCTGAAGTAAAGCAAGCTATGGYAATGCTGACCAAAGCTTTCAAGAAGTATAAGTTCATCAAACGGCCACACTCGAATAATCAACGATTCTCATCCGGATCAAAGTATGACTACAAAGACAAGTTCGGAGAGAAGATGTAACAACCCTCACATCCCAAATACATATAATTCACATCATCATTCTCATAATACTAAAATAGTATTATTACAAAACATGAACTAACGAAATGTATCTTTAATACATAAACATAACATGCTAATATCAAATATTAGACTTTTCCCTTGCCTTTATCTTTCAGAGYACGCTGTCCTGCAAAACAGGTTAATCCAACATTTGAGCGTTAGACCAAAAGGTCTAGTGAGTGTATAATTTCATTCAACAATATACATTCCAAACAATCAGTTTAGAATCAAACCTGTTCTGAAACATAAAATATATTTATGTTTCTCGCGGATTACACTGCCATCTCATTCTCTTATCTCTTTCTCACTCACGATTACACCGCCCATTATACCATTCTCGCGGTTACACCGCCCATCATACTCTCGCGGTTACACCGCCATCTCACACGCAGATTACACTGCTCATATCACTCTCG
>NW_020205313.1:3201-7399 GCF_001531365.2 Cynara cardunculus var. scolymus | reverse complement strand
GCAGATCAATCCTAAATACATTGCAAACAGCCCCGAAAACACACTGTTTCGGGCCACTTAGATTCATAACTGGATTTTCGACCCTACATGAAAGTTGTAGTATGCAATAAGGGCTTTCTAACTGCAATATATGAACTTATTCTGACTTACGGTTTGTAAGTTATACATTGCCAAAGTACAGACCTGCATAGTCGGTAAAATCCGATTCCGAAATTCCCGACTAACTTTTATAATCCAACTTTCATGATTCACTACATTTACGTGTTATAAACATGTTTCAACATACTAAACATGAAATATATTATACTTATAACAATATCCATCCGTAAACTTATACATAACATAAATTATAAACCGGTCTAAAAATTGCTAACGTAAACACCCTAACAAGATTGAATGAAATTTATACCTTTATGAAGGGTTCGAAGAGTGGATTCCAAATATATAATTATAATAAGTTTAGTAATTTGACGGTTTTAACCCGTTAACAATTAACGACCGTTATTTATGTACGGTATAATTTGGGTAAGTTAACGAGAATGTGTTTTTAAAATTCGGGTCTTACAGTACAAGTAAGAATTCTGATGGAAGAAATGACACCTCCAAATTAAAGACCGATGGAAATCCTATGGTCAAACCAGAGTCTTTGATTGCCAATTCCACCTCATCAGCAAGTACCGTTGATAAAAAAGAGAATCCTAATGAGGAAACATCAGCTGATGAATCGATGAACCATTCAAGTAAAATTGAAAGTTCATCAAAGTCAAAATTGATGAAACCACAAGCAGATCACTCTGAAGCATCAACATCTAAACCCACATCTTCCACTTCAATCCATGCTAATTTTGATTTCGAGAAATCAGCAAGAGACTTTCTCAATTCTGAATTTGAAGAAGAGATAATTTGTGAATCACCAAAGATCATTGAGAATAAGAAGTCTCAAAACTTAAAACTCTCAATGAAATATGATATTCCTTCATCGATGAAATCTTCAGACAAAGGAAAGAGAAAACTAAAAAATAGCAAATCTGCCAAAGATAACTCATAAGGCCCTAGTACATCCTTCAAGTTCATCAAGTTTACTCGTGAGCAAAAACAGAAGTGGCTTGCCTCTGAGAAAACTAACCACCATTTTTCCTCTCATTCAGCTGAARAAAARCAGACCTTCCTCAAGAGAAAAGAAGTAAAGCCAAAGACCTCTTCAAATAAAAAATCTGAACTAGATAGGAAGTTTGTAAAAACAACCGATGCTAGGACAAGATTTACACCTCCTGCATTTACTTCTTTGTTTCCATCGATTAAAAAGAACGTTCGACATACAAATCCAAAGCATCCTCACTGTCAATGTTTAACTATTTTACAAAACCTGAGGAAACACATGTTGACACATCACTGTCCCTTTTCCCAACACGTTTATCGATACAAATTTAGAACCAATGAAAACGTGAAAAAGCCTAAACCCAAGGGCAATGGAAATGCAAATAAACCCAAGCCTACAAAGGCTAAGGGCGATGAAAAGAGTGTGATATCCCCTATTAACAAACGAGGACCCATTATGAAATGGGTACCTAAAACCCCTTAATTTGTCTTGCAGGACCAACATGTGCAACTATGGTATATGGACTCAGGTTGCTCAAGGCACATGACTGGTGACAAAAGTCAGCTGTCCTCATTCATCAAAAAATCTGGAGGCTCTGTGACTTTCGGAGACAACAACAAGGGTACTATCAAGGATATGGCACTCTCATCAAAGGCAATATCTTCTTCAGCAAAGTGGCTTATGTCGAAGGATTGAAGCACAAACTACTAAGCATAAGCCAGTTTTGCGACAAGAGTCTTGAAGTCAGGTTTCGCAAAGGTTTCTGTATCATAGAAACGAAGCCCCGGTCACACAATCATCAAGGCAAAGAGAGAAGGAAATCTCTATCTTCTAGATTTTGAGTCCTCCTTGGGACAAGACACCCTTTGTCTTGTATCTCATAAGAGTGATGAAAATTGGCTATGGCATCAGAAATTCTCACATCTCAACTTTGATGCACTACGAAAACTAGCCACACAGAAGTTAGTCAAGGGAATTCCGGATCTCAAATTCGAAAAAGATCATCTTTGCTTAGCCTGTGAGATGGGAAAGCTAAAACGGGCCTCACATAAAACCAAGTCAGAAACCTCCTGCACCAAGCCCTTGGACATGGTACATATAGACCTCTGTGGGCCTATATCAACTCAAAGTCTCTCTGGAAAGAAGTATATGTTAGTATTGGTAGATGAATACTCCAGATACACCTGGGTTGAATTTGTAAAGACAAAATTAGATGTTCCAGACCTACTCGTTGGAGTGATGAAAAGACTCCAAGTCCTTCTACAACAAAAACTAATAAAGGTTAGAAGCGACAATGGAACTGAATTCAAAAATGTCAGAATCGATGAATACCTCTTCAGTGAAGGCATTACACAAAACTTCTCATTAGCAAGAACTTCACAACAAAATGGAGTGGTAGAGCGAAGGAACCGAACCCTCGTGGAAGCAGCAAGGACCATGCTTGCTTCATCAGAGTTACCCATCACATTCTGGGCTGAAGCTATTTCCACTGCATGCTTCACCCAGAATCGATCAATCATCAACAAGAGACACCTGAAGACACCTTATGAGCTCATCAACCAAAGAAGACCAAATGCCAAATATTTTCATGTCTTTGGGTGCAAATGATTTGTACTCAACGATAGAGAATATCTTGGCAAGTTCGACAAGAAAACTGGTGAAGGAATCTTTTTGGACTATTCCCAAACCGCCAAAGCTACAGAGTCTACATCAAAAGGACAAGAATCATCRTAGAAAGCATCAATGTGTCCTTTGATGATTCCACACCAATGACTTCTGGACACAACAGTTCAGAACTCGGACTTCAAAGAAGAGCATCTGATTCATCACTTGGCAAACCCAATGAATAGTAATAAATCATAATAAGTAGAGCATAAGAGAATAAAAGATAATAGAATAAATACATGTAAAGAAGAATTATAAAGGAAAAAAATAAAATACTTTCAAATACAACTTCATATCAAAAGAACCTTCAACATTCAAACTACTAGATTGTTTCTCTAGGATTGTTTGCATACAAATTGCCAAGCCTCGTCCCTTTATATAGTGGAAGAAGGGAGGACAAGGACCAAAGGATAAAGGCTTTACCCAACTTTTTTACATTGTCCAATGGGTAAAGCCATGCTACCTAGATAACAACAAAAATCAGATCTTAGATTTGTATTATGAGATCTTAAAATCTGCAGGAGATGGGCTGTGAAAAAAGAGGGATTTGACCTCAAAAGATTCTCGTACTATTTTCAAAAATGCCCCTGGATCGTCCTGCAACACATGTTGTTGCATGCTTCAGCCAAATACCTATCAACATGGCTATTGTTCCAAAATTCAGCACATATCCAAGAAGTAAACATGTTTATCACATCAATTTAGCTCCAATATAAAAAAGATATAAAACAAGACAAAAAGACTCAATTTGCGAAAATTCGGGAGAATAAAATGGGTAAATAAAGTAAAGAAAAGTGTAAAAGTATCAAATATTGATACTTATCAAGAAGTAAACATCATTTCTTTTTGAGAATCAGTTACCACACTTTCTTTAAGGTGCTAGCTGTTTATTTGAGTACTTTTTCTAATAAGCGAGAAGCCATAAACTTCGGGTTTATGGATGGAACTCCCCGAACAAATAGAAGGTGTGGGCCTTTAATTAATCCAAGAATAAAAAGAATTGTATTCTAAATTGGTGGGACTGGATGAATAAGATGACATATGTCGATCCAATGAGTCTAATTGAACTGCTAATGTAAATTGTGTCTAGATACGTTCAAATGAGTCTGATTGAACTACTAATGTAAATTGTGTCTAAATACGAGTTTAGGCGGGAAAACACTAAAATCGGCTCACCAGAAGATGACATGTGTCACACCAGTCACTTATTTATTATAAGTGTCTCTCTCTCTCTCTCTCTCTATATATATATATATATATATATATATATAGGGTTGGTTCCGATAAGAAAGAGAGTTAAGGTGGGAAGTTTAAGAAGAGATCTCCACCCTTGGATGCTGATGTGCTAGAATCGTAAGTGTGCACACAGTGGGCATAAAATCCCCAAAGTGGCGGTGCAAGTGCACGCCGACACTAAGATCGCTTCAAGTAATA
>NW_020205313.1:0-1256 GCF_001531365.2 Cynara cardunculus var. scolymus | reverse complement strand
CCCCCCAAACTTGATAATAACAATGTCCCCATTGTTGCCAAAGGGACCAAAAGGTTACGGGTTGGGTGCAAAGGGAATAGTGTTTGGGTTTAAAAACAAAAGGAGGGCCTACATCCTTTTAACTTTAACACTACGAAAAATCATCCAACCAAATTGCACCTGAAATGAACAATGGAACTAGACAAAGCAAAAGGAAATCCAACACCCATATCATAAATAATCACACAAAAGAAAATAGCATTCCGCAAAGCATACACAAAAGACGGAATGAAAATGTATCTGTACCCAAGAGTTATATCCAAAAATAATGTTTAAAGAGGTGGGATCAAAAGTTGAGAATTTAATCATTTATGTGAAACTGCTCACTGTGGGCAAACAGTGGATGCACCTGGCGCCTCGGAGCTTTGGACAATGGAAGCAGTAACCAAAACAGCAACGGCAGGAACAATGGCAGTGGTGATAGGTAAAGGAGCAACAGCAGGAATGTGGGCAACCGGAGCAAAGGGTGCAGCAACAACAGACGTCGGCACATGGGCTTGCAAAGGTGGGAAGCACCGGACCTGAGGCGGGCAAAGACCACTGGGGAATCGGGGAAGTTGGGCTGTCAAGAGAGTATCTTGATTCCCATAGAGTTGTCGTTCCACCCGATTCCAGTCTTTAGTGTAAGCCCAATATCGTGCACTCTTCTTTTTGAGATCGGAGACTCGGTCATCAAGGCTGCCAACCTTCTTCAAGATTTCCGCCAACTTCAGATTTGTTTCCTCCCACTGTAGTGCCATAACAGACAGCCAAGTCGCTGACCCGTACCCCGAGCCTAAAGGGTTGCTCGGTGATGGATCGGAGGGGCTGGCCATATCAACTCCGCATCGTGGGAGTTCAGCAGTCGGTTCGGCCATAGGGACAGCAGGTGAGGCAGAAACATGCTCGGCAGGTTGCTCGGTGACAGCAGCGGGTGGCTCAGAAACAGCAGCAATCGGTGGTTCGGTAATGACAATCGGTGGCGCGGTGACAGCCATGGTGGATGGCGCGGAGACAGCAACAACCTGTGGCGTAGTTGGTGGAATGGTTGACGTCGCCACAGGCTCGTCCGCAGCAATTGTGGCAGGTTCTACATTCTGCATATAAAAATGGGGCCGAGATGCTCTATTCCGTCGGTCGAGTGTGTTCTGTCCCAACAAGGGAGAGCCGACAACAATAGTATCATCCTCAAAGGTAGGGACCTTAGCCTTAACCACGAGCTTGGTGATGAGGGCTGG
>NW_020205312.1:7534-10125 GCF_001531365.2 Cynara cardunculus var. scolymus | reverse complement strand
GTCACTTGAGACTTGAACGCTTGAGCATCTTCTGCTGTTGGTCCTCTGTGGTCTTCTGTGACAGATCATCTTCTGTCAAAACTCGCAGTTTACTTTTTCTATACTTTTACATTTAA
Source organism: Cynara cardunculus var. scolymus (assembly GCF_001531365.2). Taxonomy (NCBI): domain Eukaryota; kingdom Viridiplantae; phylum Streptophyta; class Magnoliopsida; order Asterales; family Asteraceae; genus Cynara; species Cynara cardunculus. The sequence goes on along the minus strand of NW_020205312.1, from coordinate 10,009 downwards.
GGAAATGAGAGCTAACAGGTAGTCCTGGTAAATCCTTGGGAAATACTTCAGGAAACTCCCGAACTATAGGGAAATCTTCTAAACATCTCTCCTTGACCTTCTTGTTTATAACGTGTGCCAAAAAGCAACGTAATTCTTTTGTAAGTACTTTCGCATCTTCATGCATGATAATATCTTAATTTTCCGATCATACTCCTCTCCTTGAATTATAAGTGTTTCACCTCCTTCTTGAGAAATTCGGATAATCTTTTTCGAACAAACTATTTCAGCTCGATTTTTGGATAGCCAATCCATGACTATAACTATATCAAAACTTCCTAACTCAATCGGAATAAGGTCTATGCTAAAATTCGTCTTGGCTAAACTTAGAGTGCAGTCCATGATTATGTCTCTAGCCCTAATTTCTTGACCATTGGCAAATTCTATTATGTAAACTTCTTTCAACCTTTGAGGCTTTAAATTAATCTTTGGCTTAAAATCTAATGATACAAAACTTCTATCTGCTCCTGAATCAAATAATACTGATGCAAATCCATTATTCAAAAGAAATGTACATGTAACCACATTGGGATCATGCCTAGCCTTCTTTGCTCCAATCTCAAATGCTCGGCCCCATGCTTGACTTTCTGAGTTTCCTTGATTGTCTTGTCGGGCTTGGTTAGCATTTGTTCCTGGTTTTCTCTTCGGACAAATATTTCTCATATGGTCCAGACTTCCACATTCAAAACACAACCGCTTTCGACAATCATTTGTGGAATGGCCCCCTCTATGGCCTCTTTGACAAAAGATGCAATTCCCCCAATGCGGATATTTACATTTATTGCACTTAGGTTTGCCTCCTTGATTTACCACCTGGGTCTTTACCCCAAAATTTCCTACTACTTTTCTATTTTTGCCAAATCTTCCCCTAGACCTTTGATTCCCATGTTCTTCCACCTTTCTTTTTCCTTTGCTGAATTCCCCAGACCGAACAACATTATTTGTGAGCTTGGTCGCAATGTTTATTGCCTCCTGAAGGGTCTTTGGGTTTGCCGAGGTGATATTTCCTCAAATTTCTGGAGATAATCCCCAAATATATCTCTCGATTCGGACTTCCTCATGTGTCACCAGACGTTAGACTAAATTTGCTAACTCATGGAATCGAGCAGTATATGCAGCTATGTTTTTCGCTTTCATCTCATGGTTCCATAACTCCATTTCCAACTTTTGGAGTTCACTCCTTGGACAGTATTCGTCCTTAAGTAATTTCTTGAACTCCTCCCATGAAAGTTGGTTGGCCGTTTCCCGACCGCTAGTCTGAACTAACGTGTTCCACCATGTCAATGCTCAACCTTGAAGTAAGCATGCAGCGTATTCTACTTTGTTTGCTTCTATACATTTACTGATATGGAGGACAGATTCCATACCCTCAATCCAATTTAATAATCCTATGACTCCTTCAGTTCCATGGAATTCTTTTGGGTGGCAGGATCTGAAGAATTTATAGGTGCATTCCCTGGGTGTTCTAGGCTCGGAATTGGTTGGTTGGTTAGCGTTTAGGCCTGCCGCTACCTGGCTGACAATATTGGGGAGTGTGCCCAAGAGTTGTTCTAAAACGAGTCGTGCAACTTCAGGGTTTTCTCTTCTTAGCGGCATTTTCTAGGGCCTAAGTTAAAAGGGAATCTCGTCATTTTTATGGCAATATCATTGACAATAATCTATAATCAACAAAATGATGCATAGGATATTCATCTTGTAGATATTATTCAAACATTCACATGATCAAACAGAATAATTTCATATTCAAACAAGATTCAGTGCATTTAAACATTTTCAAAAGATGCTAAGGGCATACAGTCGATTACAACCCTGAAAACAGATCTTAGGTTTCAATGCAAAAGAGTAAATGTTCTATCACTAGTCATCACCTTTAAAGCAACATCCAATAGATCAGCATTCCTAGCATTAGCACCATCAACACACTCCCCACTATACATTTATATAATTTCCTAATCTATCGCCTAGCAGCGATAAGGGCATCCGAGGTTCTCATCATACGCTGGTGGTGCATCTCCAATACATCGGACATGTTGTTCAAAATGTAGTGGTGATACCCCAGTGGGGTCCGGTGAGTTTGAGTCTCTAATGCGATACCCCGCACCCACTCTCGTTCATCCAGAGTCATTCCCAGTGTATGATGCAGGTACCCCAGTCACCACTCGTGAGACTCTGCTCCCATGTTGCGGTTGAGATGCCTCTCCTCTTGTTCTATTAGAGTTCTCAAAAGTCACCCGTCGAGGTAGTTGTCACAACCCGCTAAAGCGGAAACACGAGGCGCGTCAGTTAGGAGTTCATTGCACTAGGATATATTTAACACCAACCATACATTCATAGCCATAACACAAAAAAAATCCAAAGTTTAAAATTACATTCACCGATTACATTTCAACAGAAACAAAGTTTTTGACAAAAATAAGTTCGTTACAAAAGGAGTTC
>NW_020205312.1:4360-7119 GCF_001531365.2 Cynara cardunculus var. scolymus | reverse complement strand
AGGGTGGGTATGACAACCAAATAGCGCTAACCACAAGAATCATAGGCTCAAAATGAGTTAATAGTAGTGTAAACAAACGGGGACTTTCAAACTCAACATACCATCAATAGTGTATACATTTAATTGCTCACAACAAGATTCATATATCAATATAAATCTATAAAACATTTCTTTAATTATGCTTTCCACCCCAAATACGCAAAAACGATAAAAAAAGGGATCGTGAAACTCACCTTTCGTAATGCTCCGTAAAATAGAGATTCGATCCGATCACCGCACTAGTTCAACGATTCCCTATCAATAGGAATATCCAAAACCATCACTTATTAATTTAACACTACCTATGGGGTTTAATAAGTCCTAAGTTCATACTTGTCTACTTATGTCCCATATGATTATCCATAGTCCAAATATACATAATGTCCATATGCTCGTTAATGCGTTAATTATACCGGAAATGATGCTATAATCCAATAGAAGATCAAAATTTTACAAAATCAATGAAACCCAAAATTTCATTGCTGGGCAGAAACTTATGATACTTAAAAATGATCAAAATAAAGAGACTTCAAAAATGAGATAATTTCCTATCTTTTTACATGGGTTATAGCACTGAGTTATAGTCATCGTGACCAAATTTCATGTATTTTGGGCATGCAATAATGATTAAAATAATTTATGCAATACAACTTATCAGAACTGATATGACAGATTACACCATGTTAGTAAAACACTCATTAAAAGAGTTCTACTAAGTGTTCTTCAGAAATTCAAGTTGGATTACAAACTTAACACTTATACGAAACTTTCAAACTAAAAATCACTCATTTTGGATGAGTTAAGAGGAAGATATGGTACCATAAAGTTACATGCACACATCTGTCATTGGTTGACAGATTGCACACCTAACCTAAATAAATTGGTTAATGCCTCAAACTTCATATTTTTGAGTGAAATTGGATTCATACGAACCCTACCTCATAAAAGAACATTTTAGAAGAAGAAATATACACTAAGAACAAATAAGTAGAGGGATATTAGCATACAAAGTAGGAGTTACCTACTGGTGGTTTCACAGTTTGCACACCTATAGTGTTTTAGATGTTGGGAGATCAAAAATCCATAATTTCATGTGGTTCCACTTGCGTGCAAGATATAACCCATATAGTTAACTCTCAAAGGAAGAATCATCCATTTTCATCCAGTTTTGAAAGAGATATGGTCATTGGAACATACATATACAAATATGTCAGATTCGGACAGATTGCATGTTCACTTTGTTTTGAGTAGTTAAAACCTCAAATCAACACAATATTGAATGAAATCGGTGGCATTTGAGAGGTAACTCATTAAAATAACAACCAGAAGGAAGTAGGGAGTTATGGCTGTTTAAAGTAGGGATTACCTACTGAAAAACTCTCAGATGCACATATATAATGTTTTGAGTATTTGGGGAGTCAAAATTCAATGTTTTTGAGTGAGACCAATTGGATTACAACCCCAACTCAATAAATATACTTTTAAAAGAAATCGCATAATATTTAAACATGCCATTTACAAGATATAGACGATTTGTGCACATGCACAGAATCTGTCAGCACCAAAATATAAGATTTTTAAGAAACAAACTCACATAAAATCATGATTTNATTTGTCTACTTATGTCCCATAATATTATCCATAGTCCAAATATACATATTGTCCATATGCTCATTAAAGAATTAATTTATACCGGAAATGATGCTATAATCCAATAAAATATCAAATTTTACAATTTCAACCAAATCCAGAATTCTTGATTCTGGACAGAAACTTAAGATACATAAGATGATTAAATAAAGAGACTTCAAAAATAAGATAAATTCCCATCTTTTTATATGGTTTATAGCACTGAGCTATAGTCATCGTGACCAAATTTCATGTATTTTGGGCATGATATGATGATTCAAATAATTTATGCAATGCAACTTATCACAACTGAAATGGCATATTGCACCATGTTAGTAAAACACTCATTAAAATAGTTCTACTAGGTTTTCTTCAGAAATTCAAGTTGGAGTGAAAACCTAACACTTATAAGAAACTTTTAAACTAAAAATCACTCATTTTGGATGAGTTGAGAGGAAGATATGATACCTTAAAATTACATGCACACATCTGTCATTAGTTGGCAGATTGCACACTTGATTTAAATAAATAGGTTCATGCCTCAAAACATCATATGTTTTAGTGAAACTGGATTCAAATGAATCCTAACTCATAAAAGAACGTTTTAGAAGAAGAATCATACATTGAGAACAAGTAAGTAAAAAGATATTAGCATTCAAAGTAAGAGTTACCTACTGGTGGTTTCACAGTTTGCATACCTATAGAGTTTTAGGTGCTTGGAGATCAGAACTCCATAATTTTATATGATTCCACTTGCATGTAGGAGAAAGCCCATAAAGTTAACTCTCAAAAGAAGAATCATCCTTTTTAATTGAGTTATGAAAGAGATATGGTCGATGGAACACACATATACAAATCTGTCAGAATCGGATAGATTGCATGTYCATCTTATTTTGAGTAATTAAAACCTCAAATCACCACAATATTGAATTAAACCGATGGTATTTGAAAGGTTACTCATTAAACTAATATCCAGAATAAAAATCAACAATTTTGGATGATTATCTAGAGAGTTATGACTATTCAAAGTAGGGTTTACCTACTGAAAATTCTCATATGCATATATATAATGTTTTGAGCATTTGGGGGGT
>NW_020205312.1:0-2553 GCF_001531365.2 Cynara cardunculus var. scolymus | reverse complement strand
AAATTTAATGATTACAACTTCCGAACAGTTCTGTCATGAATAGTTGGGGATATTTGTTCTTCATAAAATCTTCTCGCTCCCAGGTATACTCTGGCCCATGCCTTGAGTTCCAACGAACTTTCACGATTGGAATCTTGCTATGCCTCAATCGCTTGATCTCATGGTCAAGAATTTCAATTGGTTCTTCTATAAGGCGTAACTGTTCGTTGACTTGGATCTCTTCCAAAGGAAGGACTAACGATTCTTCTGACAGACATTTCTTGAGATTCGATACATGGAAGGTGTCATGAATGACATTGAGCTCTTGCGGTAGATTGAGTTTGTAAGCGACTGATCCCACCCTTTCCATTATCTTGAACGGACCAATATACCTTGGACTTAATTTTTCTTTCTTCCCAAAATGTAATAGCCCTTTCCATGGTGATACCTTTAATAACACCTGATCTCCAACTTGGAATTCCAGTGGCTTCGTACGGTTATTCGCATAGCATTTCTGGCGATCTCTRGCCGCTTTTAACCTTTCTTGGATCGTCTTGATCTTGTCTGTTGTCTCCTGAACAATGTCTGGCCTAATTAATTGACTATCACCAACTTCCAACCAGTTGAGTGGTGATCTACACTTGCGTCCATAAAGGGCTTCGTACGGCGCGCATTGTATACTCGTATGATAGCTGTTGTTGTAGGAAAATTCAACCAGCGGTAGGTGATCATCCCAGCTACATCCGAATTCTATCACACAAGCACGCAACATATCCTCTAATGTATGAATAGTCCTTTCCGTTTGCCCATCGGTTTGAGGATGATAAGAAGTACTTAAATCTATCCTTGTGCTCATCGCCTTTTGTAGTGATTTCCAGAATCGCGAGGTAAAACGACTATCTCTATCTGAAATGATTGAAACAGGTACTCCATGACGCATAATGATCTCGTTGACATACAGTTATGCGAGCCTTTCTAAGTTGAAATCTTCTCGAATAGGTAGAAAATGTGCAGATTTCGTGAGTCGATCCACAATTGCCCAAATCGAGTCATGCCCCTTTTTGGTTCTGGGTAATTTGGTCATGAAGTCCATCGAGATCTGCTCCCACTNGGCCCATGCCTTGAGTTCCAACGAACTTTCACGATTGGTATATTGCTACGCCTCAATCGCTTGATCTCACGGTCAAGAATTTCAACTGGTTCTTCTATAAGGTGTAACTGTTTGTTGACTTGGATCTCTTCCAAAGGCAGGACTAACGATTCTTCTGACAGACATTTCTTGAGATTCGATACATGGAAGGTGTCATGAATGGCATTGAGCTCTTGCGGTAGATTGAGTTTGTAAGCGACTGGTCCCACCCTTTTCTAGTATCTTGAATGGACCAACATAACTTGGACTTAATTTTCCTTTCTTCCCAAAACGTAATAGCCCATTCCATGGTGATACCTTTAATAACACCTGATCTCCAACTTGGAATTCCAGTGGCTTCCTACGATTATCCGCATAGCTTTTCTGGCGATCTCTGGCCGCTTTTAACTTTTCATGGATCGTCTTGATCTTGTCTATTGTCTCCTGAACAATGTCCGGCCTAGTTAATTGACTATCACCAACTTCCAACCAGTTGAGTGGTGATCTGCACTTGCGTCCGTAAAAGGGCTTCTTACGGCACGCACTGTATACTCGTATGATAGCTGTTGTTGTAGGAAAATTCAACCAGCGGTAGGTGATCATCCCAGCTACCTCCGAATTCTATCACACAAGCACACAGCATATCCTCTAATGTCTGAATAGTCCTTTCCGTTTGCCCATCGGTTTGAGGATGATAAGAAGTACTTAAATCTATCCTTGTGCCCATCGCCTTTTGAAGTGATTTCCAGAATCGCGAGGGAAAATGGCTATCTCCGTCTGAAATGATTGAAACATGTACTCCATGACGAATAACGATCTCGTTGACATATAGTTGTGCGAGTCTTTCTAAGTTGAAATCTTCTCGAATAGGTAGAAAGTGTGTGGATTTCATGAGTCGATCCACAATTACCCAAATCGAGTCATGCCCCTTTTTGGTTCTGGGTAATTTGGTCACGAACTCCATCGAGATTTGCTCCCACTTCCATTCTGGGATTTTTGGTTGATGTAGGAGAACAGATGGTTTATGGTGTTCCGCCTTGACTCTCGCACAAATCAAACATTTACTCACGTATAGGGCCACGTCTTTCTTCATTCCTGGCCACCAGTAGTGCTCCTTTAATCCTTTGTACATTTTATCAGTTCCTGGGTGGATTGAGTACCTTGATTGGTGTGCTTCGTCCATGATTGTCGATCTTAGGTGGTCGACCTTTGGAATCCATACCCTGTCTTTGAAGTAGCGTATCCCATCTGATCGTGCTTCAAACTTTTTCTTTACTTGATGCAAGGTCTCGTCCTTCAGATTTTCTGCCTTCAGAGCTTCTTCTTGGGCTTCGAGAATTTGAGCCTTTAAGCTTGTCTGTACCAACATTCCCATAGCTCGTGCTCTCGATGGCTTCACCCTTTCTTTCCTGCTCAGAGCATCTGCTACAACGTTAGCCTTTCCT
>NW_020205311.1:0-7271 GCF_001531365.2 Cynara cardunculus var. scolymus | reverse complement strand
GTGGTTTTAACAATATGTTTTAAACCAAGTTTTTCAAAAGTGCCTATTTTATAAATGAGTTTAGGCTCAACTCTTGGAATAGTCCAATGATCTAAGAGCTCAAGGCTCTGAGGAATATCATATTCCTCTGTCATACTGTTATGAACAGTATCATCTCCTCCAGATCTAAACAGATTCATAAGAATCTTAAACGAGGAAGGACAGAGTTAAAACAAAGTTTGAAGCGATATAGAAATACAAAAACATGGCTCTGATACCATCTATGTCCCAGATCTAACAAAAACAATCAAAACAGACAAGTTTCTAAGCTCATCTTGCACCCTTTGATTTTGATATCCATCATATTAAAGGCAAAGATAATCATTTGCCTGATTTTTTAACTCGTGAATATCTTTCATGATTTTCAGGAACTYTGTTGGTCAGATTAATGAGCTTAGCATGAGCTCATACAGTTCTTACTCCTCTTATAGAGGAGGTGGAGGTTCTTCCTATGGAAGAGGACGAGGTGGAAGACATTCCTCTAATAGAGGAAGGGGAAATAATGTTATTGCCCAGATTGGCAAACAAAAGCTTATAGCTTCAGACTTATCACAAGAGAAAGATAAAGGGTCACYAGGCTTTTTGGATGATATCCCAAAAGACCATCCTCTAGCTGAGGCATACCTTAATTATATTAAGGAGAAGAAAGCCAAAGAATCTTTGGCTGCAACAAGTTCTTWTGCTAATATTAGCAAGGAAGATTCTTCAAACTCTCAGTTTCATGAAACTGAAGAAAAAGAAGTTATAYTTCTTATAGAAGAAAAAGATCTTCAATGGAAGGATAATCCTGATTTCCTTCTAGAAAGATATCTTAATAAGACATCTTTCGTTCATGGTTCTTTAAAGCAACGCCAATTTTATGAAGGCTTGCTTCTTTCTACAAAATCTGTAGAAATTACTCATCATACTTCTAATAGCAGAGATGAGATAAATGGCAATTTTAGTTTTTCGAAACTTGTCATTAAAAAGATTATATCTTTTGAAGAATGGGGTTTTTCTCCTCTTGCAGAGAAAGAATGGTTTTCTCCCAGTCATAAATCCAATTTTAAGTTCAACTATTGGGATTATATCCATGGTTTAACTAATGTGTTACTATATGATAATGAGAACAAAAGACATTCTTGGTTCTTAAAGATTTGTGAAAATTGTTTCCATTCCCCAATTCCTAATTGGTTTTTCTCCTGGTGGAAAAWTTTTGGCACTAGTTCTTCCATTCTCCCGGATCATATGAAATCCCATATAAAGAATTGGATGTTATATTCTCCAWCARTTAATAACTGCAGCAAACTCTATCAGATTGATAGTAGTAATATTTGCCTATTCTTTATAGAATTTGGCATTCCTTGGATTTGGAAATGGAAGCCCATATTTGGCTATGATCACCGTATGATCCCTTGCCWCAAACGCCAAGGTCTTACAAAATACTGGGATAAATTAGATCGGGTTTGTCCTCAATCCTCTACTATTGAAGGGGCTGATCTCTATGATTCTATCTCAAAGAAGATCCAGTTATATCAGAAAGACTTCGAAGCCAGACAGAAGCAAGTAAGCTCARAAATTCCGAKCCCTTTCCAGCAGTTATCACAGAAGTATGCTGGTACCCTATCTAAAGATGAAATTGTTGATCTTTACATCGAGAATATGAAGAAAGATCTTCATCAAAATTTATCACAACCATCAGACAGTTCAAYGAACTCAGACATTCAGCATGATGCTCAAAGCATAGAAGGCTCCGAAGAATTAGCCATTTCTATCGAAGATGCCTTAGAAACTCTCAAGGATTCTATAAAGCAAGGTAAATAGCCTTTTTGACAATTTTGTCAAAGTTTTCTTCTTTCGGTCTTATTAGCCGACCAACTTTTTATAAAGTTACCTTTTCTTTTATAAAGAAAAGCTTTTGCTTTTATAAAGCATGTTGGTTTACAGCTGTCTAGACAGCTGTCCTTAATAGGATTTTTATATTTAAAGGGAGGTCTGTCTCTCTTCTTCCTYAGAGTTTTGATAGGGAGTGTTTAAGTTTTCAAGTTTTCTCTCTTCTATTTTGTAATCGSTGTGTTAATAAAGAAATAAGACGAACAAGCTACCGACAGTGAAGCTTGTATAACTTTGGGTATCTTTTCTTCTCTTATCTTTTCTTCCAGTTTATTGCCGCCTTGATGGCCGGCTAAATTAGGACTTTGAGTTAAAACATATTTTGATTTGATATTTCAATAGATTTACATGGAATGGTTTATATGTTTATGATTTAGTAAAAATCTTTCTTTAACAGCTAAGTCTCCTCTGAGATCTCTGAGACTGGTTTTCATCTGCTGAGGCCAAGTGAGCCGTTTAGGGTATTTAAAACCTTGGTTTGAGATTTGAGGCAAACTTGTCTGTTTTGATTGTTTTTGTTAGATCTGGGACATAGAAAGTTTGGAATAAAGACATTTTAGGCTTAGAAATAACTAAACCATTTTGGACAACAAGGGTTTTAAAAATGTTGAGATGTTTAAAATGACTCTYAATATCTTTGGAAAAAACCAAAATATCATCGATATAAACAATAATAAAATTGCTATAAGGATAAAAAATGTCATTCATGATTTGTTGAAATTCAGAAGGAGCATTTTTCAAACCAAAAGGCATAACCTTCCATTCATAATGGCCCATGGGAACATTGAAAGCCGTTTTGTAAATATCATTTTTCGGCGATCTGAATTTGCCAATAGCCCGATTTTAAATCAAATTTTGAAAAAATAAGAGCTTGGAAAAGACGATCAAGAAGATCTTTCTTGTTTGGAATAGGATGCCTAATCCATTTTAAAACTTTGTTGAGAGGTTTATAATTAATTACTAATCTAGGAATACCTCTCTCCTGCTCAGAATGTTTGTTAACATAGAAAGCRGTACAGGACCAAGGGGATTGAGAAGGTCTGATAARACCTTTGTCAAGAAGACTAGAAATTTCAGTCTTACAAAGCACAAGATAATCAGAAYTCATCTGACAAGGTCTGGCTTTAGTAGGGATATTAATCTCAGAGAAATCATCCTCATAAGGTAAGGAAACAATATGTTTCTTTCTATCCCAAAAGGCATTGGGATGATCATTACAAATGCTAAGGGAGAAATCATGATGGATAAAATCAATCTTAGATTTGAGACRAGGATTAGAAAGCTTTTCGTCAATGGTCAAAGAAGATATTTCTTCTTTAAGAGAATAAAGATGAAAAGTTTTGCGATCAATACGTTCTTGAAGCATATCAAGAAAAYGTTTAACCGGTTGGTCAATAAATCTGAAGGTAAGGGCTTTATTGTTAAAKGTACCTGTAAGACCATGCTCGTCAATCCGAGTTAAAGGATAGAGTTGATACAAAAAGGGAAGACCAAGAATAACCTCATGAGAAATGACCTTGGTTAAAAGAAAACTGGTTGTGATACAACAACCTTGATTGCAAATCTTTGCATTCGGAAGTTTGAATTTGATGTCAAGAGCACCACCTCCCGCATGAGAAAGGGAACAAGAAGTTTTTTCAAAAAACCTACTGGGAATAAGTCCCTCTTGAATAACGTTTAAATCAGCGCCACTATCAATCATGGCTAAAAATTCTTTCTTAAAATGACCATCTATAAGAAGGGTAATTTTGGTAAACCATTTTTGAGAAATCATACGGCTGATCGTAGAAAGAGTTGCATTATCAGAATGTGGAGCATTATCAGAATGCGGAGCATTATCAGAATGCGGAGTTGGATTATTAGAATGCTGAGTAGAAGAGGAAGGAGAAATATGTTCAGGTTCCTCAGTTGGGACATGAAAAGTAGCATTCCTCACTAAAAGATCTTGGCTTGCAGAGACAATTGCAAGATGCTTGTGAAGAAGAATATTATCTTCTTTCAGAGTAGTAATTTCAGACTTAAGAAGAGTTACTTCTTTWTGAAGATCAGTGACAGAAATCGCCGTAGAAGAAGAATGTTTATGTTGAAGAAGGYGATTTAATTCTTTCATGGAGTAATCAATATTATTGATAGGAGAAGAAAGATTCGAAGAATTAGGTTTATTAAATTCAAGATTATCTAAAATTTCAGAACACAGCATAGGATCTTTAATTTTTTGTAAAAGTTTTAAAACATTTTCATCARTTAAAACATTTATATTGAGATCYTGAAATTGGGAAAGGAGTTTATAAAACTCATCATTGTTATCAATAGAAGTGTTATTTTGAATAACATTAAGACAATTTTTTGCACAAGGCTGACCAATAGCACATGTGTCACAAGGGGAAGATTTAGAATCTTCAGAGCTAGAAGAGAAATAAGAGTCATCAACAATGTCATGGACACTAGTAGTGGAATTAGAATCAGAATCAGAATTAGAATCAGACCCATCATCAGAATTTTTGAAATTTAGAAAGATGTTTAAGAGAKAATCTTTCGTACTTTGATCAATGTTTAAATTATTGATCTTTTTCTTAGTCCAACAATTTGCTGAAGAATGGCCAATCTTGCCGCAATTTTGACAAACAATTTTRTTTTTCTTAAAACCCGGAGAATTTTTGAAATGCTTCCTTGGTTTAGTAAAAACAGGTTTTTTAGAGTCTTCAGCTCTRTGGGATTTTTGTAAATCCTTGTCAAAAGATTTTTTCTTAAAACGTTTTTTATAATGGCGATAACCAGAATCTTTATCGCGAGTTTTGTGAAATTTTCTTTTAGGTTTCTAATAAGGAACCTCGATACCAAATTGGTCACAAAAGTCACCAAGCTGTTTTCTTTCAAGCAGATTCTGCTTTCTGATTTGATGTTTTAATTTCAAATCATTGCAAAGAGAAAGACCTTCTGCAATACAAGTGCTGATTAGCTGGCCATAAGTATAATCATCATAAGGAACAGAAATATTATCCTTCTTAAGAATCTTACGAATTCTTTCAGCAAAAAGATGAGGAAGRCCGTCTATGAATTTGGCTTTCCAATGACTGTTATTACAGTCTTTTAGCTCAAAGATACGRGAAAGAAAAGTATCTTTATACCATMTAAACTCAGTGAGAGTCTTGCAACGAAGATTACTGATAAGGGTTCGAATATTTTCACAGTTAGTGRARAACCTACCAGTAAAATGCTCTATAAGAGTAAGGATCAAGGGATAAACAACATTTGTCGTTTCCTGACCATCTTCATCCTTAACAGAGTTAAGAATTTGGTCTTTCTATTCCTGGGGAATATAATTATCCCACCAACCTTTTAGTTGACCAGTAAAACCAGCAATAATCATCTTGGCAATAGCTTTATCATTATTGCCTGTGTTTTTACAAACAGTACTATACATAAACATGCGATGAGCCATATTATAAATATGCTTGTCAGTGAAAACCATCAAGACTCCACTCATAAATACATTTACCATTATAACTATTGTTAATGATATACTCTTGTTCTTCATGAAGAACATCCATAGAAGTAGGACGATTGTAATAATATTTATTAAGGTTAGGGGTTTTGGCCCATTTCATTTTATGAATTTGGCCATTCTGCAGATTATGATCAGAATCTCCCAAAAGAGAATCCTTATTAAGCATGGAAATGGATGGTTTAGAAATATGCAAATGCGAAAGCTTTAAATCAAGTTGCTGCATAAAATCTTCAGCCGGAGATTTAAGTTTAAAATCTTTTATCTCAGGAGGAGGCTGAATTGTATTTGAAGTTAAAATAACTTTCTCAGAAGAAGAGGGAATATCAATTTGATTTTGCTGATTCGCTTCAATTTTAGAAATTTTTTGTAAAATTAGAGAAATATTATCCTCAATGGAAAAAAGTTGTTCGCCAAGAATTTTTAGCATAAGATTAGAATAATTCTGTTTTTCAAGTAATTCGTTAATATGGAACGAAGTAACAGAAAGAGTATTATCTTTTATGAGATTAGAAAAAGCAGAGAATTTGAAAAAAGAATTATTACTTTTCATAAGAAAAGGAGACTGAGGAGGATAAATAGTGGATTTAATATCTCCATTAAGAAGTTGATAATCCCTTTGAAGAACATTTATAAAATGTTTCACATGAGTATGGAAAAACCAAGGAATAAAAGAGAAGGTCTCATTTTCCTTGGTGCARAAAGCATAGAATTCTGCAGAGAAATTAGCAATTTYCTCTTTTGTAAAGTTTTCAATATACCAAGTCCGAAAAGGAGCCCATTTYGGATTACCATAATAATCTTTGCAGACAAGCTGTYTAGCAGGAGAACCATGAGTGAAAYCAATTTTTCCCTCACTAGTGACCCAACTTCTCTCTATAGGKTTAAACATAAAAAACTATAGACTGAAGTCAGACATAGTCTMGATAACCTTATTAGGTCGGTGAGAACTTGTACTACCAATTTGGTTTTTTGGAAGATTGTCATGGACAATTCCATTTCTGTGAACTCTAAGTTCTTCAACTGGAAATTGAGAAGAGGTTTCAGGATGTTCCTCTTGCTGAGTATTAGTAGCTTCTCCTATATAAGAGGTTGAGGCTCTAGAAGGCTGAGACTGAGGTTGGCTAACTTTATAACCAAAAGGAGAGATATAACTATGATTTCCATGAGACAGAGAGTGAGATCTTAAAAGAGGTCTCRTTCCTGAATATGGAATACTTCGAGGATCGTCAAACTGAATGTAGACAGTTCCATCATYTGTCTGAGTGATATTGCWAAAATCACTTTGAATAATAGGTTGTCTAGGAATATTCCTAGCTAGAAACCATCCTTCTGGGAAAACTATTTCWTCCCATTTGATAGATCTTCGGGTTTGGATCTTAGATATGTTAAAATTGGTCTCTATGAGAATAGTCTCATTAATATCCTTATCAACTCTTTTACACCTAGGGTTGAGAGTAAATAAGGGTTTGAAATAGATTCTATAGCAAATACAGAAAACTTCTGTTCCTGCAGCATAGTTATAACCATGAGTCTTGACATTTAATGTCAAAGCATCAAGAATATTAACATCAGATAAAGATAAACTTAAATTCGGGTAAACATCAAAATAAACTGGGCCATGAGCCAGACTGGATTGGATCATTCCAATTAAGGATTGTTGCCAATCAAGGTTTCTTCCATYTCTAAGAGCTGCAAKAAAACTTTCTGGTAATCCTTCAAGAGTGAGCGGTTTAAACGCAATTTGGACAAGGCCAATGTGTAAAAACTTATGAGTTTTTAAATAAGGCATAATATCCTTTTTATTTAGAAGACGAATCATCATTTCATCCTTATGAAGAGGAATTGAGGATTC
>NW_020205310.1:0-7277 GCF_001531365.2 Cynara cardunculus var. scolymus | reverse complement strand
TACGCGCCAGTCTCTAATCTTCAGTTTCAGTCTTCGACGTTTGCTGAAGGATCTTTGGTGTGAGTGTTGTTTTCTTGAAGTATCGTTGTCTCTGAATGAGTTACAAAACGAGTTCTTCAGCGATCACTGAACAAGCTCAGTGTATGATCGCTGGAACCAAAAGTACAGAAACAAAAAATACATCGAAAGGAAAAAGGGATTATCATCAAATCACTGAGAGAGAGGATCAACATTAAGCAACTTTTGAGTCCAGAGTCCAAGCAGTTCAAACAAATAAATATATAATACATATTAGAAAACAAACAAATTAACAAAGTTACAACTTCACTGTGAGTATTGAGTAACAAAATCCACGACTTCACAACATTCATTTCTTGAGTCTTGAGTTCTTGACCAAACAAAATAGAAGTCAAATCTTAGTTGGTTGAATCACTTAGTTGATGTCTTGATGATGTGCCCCAATCATAGATTAAGAAAGATCGATAGATTGATAGAGTTCTTGAGGGAATTCAAAATTTAGAGACCGTCTATGTCAAATGTGTCAATATGTTTAATGGTTTAATGATTTTAGGCGTCGATTTTGATTATGTTAGATGTTAGGCTTAGGGATATATTTGGGTCATATAGCCCATAAGTTAAAAAAGTAGGGCTTGCTAATACTAATATATATATATATATATATATGTGTGTGTGTGTGTGTGTGTGTGTGTGTGTATGTATTTGGCGGTCGATTTGGTCCAAACCGCCCAAAAAAGGTTTCAGACCGGATCGAACCGCCTGATTTTGCTATTTCTCAAACCAGGCCAAACCGCCAGACCGCTCAAACCGGCAAACACGGTCTAGTTTGACTTGGTTCAGCCTGTTTGAGCGGTCCAACGGTTTTTTTGAACACCCCTAGTAATATTTATAGTGATGAAATTGCGAGCTCGAAATAATTACTATTGTCAAATTTGGTTTATAAGAATTGGTTTCAAACTTATTTAATTAATATATAGTGCTACGAAATATGTTGTATGATGAAAATTATTAGTAATAAATTAGTGGTGGCAAAAATGACCAAACCTGCTAACCAAACCTGAACCCAACCCAGAATTAGCAGGTTGGGTTGAGATTTTCAACTCATTTAAATAAATGGGTCAACCCACCTAACTCATTTAAATAAATGGGTTGGGTTGGGTTGATTTTTTTGACCTGCTTTCAACCTGTTTACAACTTGTTTCCAACCCGTTTAAGATATTATATAATTTTATTTTATTCTTAATACTATATCTAGTATTCTAATTTTTTATTTTGTTTTATTCTTAATTAAAAATCCTACCGTCATGAGATGAAAGTTCAAATTCCAATCGCCTCCATTACTCTTAATCATCATGAAACCCTAAGAAAACTCTTTAGTCCATTACTCCATTATCGTCTTCAAACTTTGGATTGGTGAAAGTGGAAGTCGAGTTACTTAGAATTTAAAATTTTCCAATTTATTTTGAACAATATATTTGTTGTGGTTGTGTTTTATTCAAATTTTAAACAATTTGTTTGTATGTGTGGTTGTGTTGTGTTTTATTCAAAAAAAATTAAATAGTCTAGTCTTCTTTTATTTAAAATTTTAAAATTAAATGGGCAGGTTTAACCCATTTATTTAACAGGTTGGGTTAAGAAAATTGTAAACAGATCAATCCGTTGTCAACCCATTAGGTAACACATTGGGTTGGGTTGAAAAATCTCAACTCATTTAATTAAAACCTAACCCATTTAATTAAATGGGTTGGGTTGGATTGAGATTTTCAACTTGTTTAATAAATGGGTTGAACCCGAATTCAACCCAACCTGGCCCATTGCCACCCTTAGTAATAATCATAGTTTAATTATTTGCTACTTAGGTTACTATTAAATGATGCATTTTTAAAAAAATGGATACAAAAAATGACATAAAGTTGACAAATAAATCCAACCACAAGCATGGTAAAAGCTATAATTCCAAAATACTATAAGGTTACTTACCAATGCATTGATTTTACGACTACGACAAACATATACATCTTATATTAACAGCTCCTCTTTTTGAAAGCATGTATAACAACTATAAGCAAAACAATATTGTGGTTTGTGTGGCATGAGATGACTATGTTATTTTTTTTATTTGTTTATTTCATACATAAAAATAACAGTTATAATATATTATATGGCCTTTAAGTTATAAACTTACCAATATTACTCATAAAATAACAAATCCAATAATATGATAACCCGTGATTATGAAACAACCAGAAGAATAATGGTATTTAAAAGAAATGAAGGTTCTCATTTACTCATCATCAGAGAAGAGTTGAGATCGGATTCCCCTGTGTTGTTTTGGGATTTTACTTTAGAATCAAGTCATACTACTCTTAGATTTATATTCATAATGTTTGAACATAAATCCCAAAACAAGCTTGTCATTATGAGATTTATTTTCTCATAATGAGTTAAGCTTAAAAGGAAGACAACGTAAACAAAGAGATTAACTTATTATGTTCAAGATGGTGGTAAAAACTTTGAACAAATAATAGTGAAAATTCGGGAAAAAAAAAACAAGGATTTTGACATGAGCATATTTATATAGATGCACAACAATATCCTTTCTGGAAGTCCCAAAAGAAAACCAACACATCCCTGTTCATGAAAGTTCCAACACCTATTTGTTTATTACAAAATATTAAGTGTCAATTGTAGTTAGTAAGATCTTATTATTTAAGAGTCATTTATGAAATGCTTACTGGGTAATTGATTACCAAGTCATTTTACCTTATCTGATGAACATGACAAATATTAAAAATCTTATGCGATAAGTGAGGGTGATGAATCCATACCTGTATGCGCTTACCAGATAAAAACATTGCATTCAATGTTGTTTTAGTAGACTAATTCTTACCCTGTAAGCTAAGTGAAAGTGTTGATTTACGGTAAACGTTTATCAGGTAAATGTTGGGTAAATGGCTCATTTGTCTCAATAAGGGTATTTTATATATTTGACTAACCAAGAAATTTGATTACACAGTGTACTAACTCAAGCATTGTATTTATATCAAGAAAGAAGGAGAACATTTATTGTCAATATTTTATGTCTAGCCTTTGCTTTTATCTAGTTGTTTACCTATGCATTGCTACAGGGTGTCATATCTTATTGTCAGTTAAAATAGAAAATTAATAGAACTTCTAACCAAAAAATCCAATTTTTTGTTCAAACAACATTTTAGAGTGTCTAAAGTGATACAAATCTTTTAAGTAATAAAGAATAATACAAAAAATAAATTTATTCAAAAACCATCTTTCTCAATCTTACATTGTCGTATCTCTTAACAACCAACTCTGCATCATTAATAAACTATTTCAAAACTCAATTGCCATTGATCTACCACTCTTTTCATACCTTTGATCAACCACGTCTCATTTTCACTACGCCTTTGAAAACTTCGATGTTGTTGTAGCATAAAGCTACAGTTCCAACTGCCATAATCTGTTAAAACATCCCCAAGTTGATATAATGTTGAAAATAAACAGCCTTTGCCTACGAATCTACATGACCCAGTTGACCAAACCAAACCAAACCTAGTATATCCCACTCAAAGAGCAGTGTTTGGATGTACAACCTCTACTACCCACAGGGTAGAGCAACTGATCTAACTGAATGGAACAAAAGATGTACCTGCGGTATAGCACAAACCTGAAGATAGTCGGGTTACGCAACTGAGACATATACTTCAAAGAATTATCCATGTGTAATAAAACGTTTACCACCATATCATTCAGGCGATGAACCGCCTTCTTGGAGTTCTCTTCATATTTCAAGTTTTGTGGTAGATACCATTGAGAATGGATAACATCCATTTATCAGATTCGGGAAATCATCCCTACGAATCCGCCATACATCATGATCCAAAAAAAAGAGAAAAAGAGATACCTCCAGTTCATTAACATATTTACTCCAAGTTTTGCGAGGCCAAAACATACGTGACTTGGGTATTTCGTTTATGTCCTCCAGATAATCTCTAATGATGTTGGTCTTTAGCAATGTTGTACATATATATAAATAATAGAATGTTGTATGAGGCCGGATGCAAAGGTTTCATCAAGATAAATTCAATTTTTAAATATCAACTTTTAACAAGATATATTTGAAGTACTTGGTGGTTCACATGTTGTATTAAGAGTTTTTCCTTATGCTTATTACAGTGATTTCCTTTAGTTTTATTTATTTCAAAGGATGGACTACCATTTTGCTGCACCAAAACATGTAGGGAATACACATGTTTCTTTCCAAGATGATCAACTATATTCCATGCCTTGAAAAAATTTTGACCTGTTTATCTTATCAATTGTTTTGTTAATTTAAACAATATGTATTTATGGGTGATTTCAATTTTGTCGAATTAAGGACAAAAAGTTTGACCCTTTGTAAACAGTATGCTCCCTCTGAGCTAACATTCTTACTCCCTGTTTTATAAGTCAAGAACCTGAGGTCAATTACGTTGTCTTCGATCTGCAAACTACTAATCCACAAACATAAAATGCAAAAATGTAGCTTTTTAAGACAACGTAAAACTGTAGCTTTTTAAGACAACGTAAAACTGTAGCTTATCTTAATTGATGTAAAATGTGTTCATTACCAGCTAAAATTAACAAGGGCCTTTTTTTACCAAGTAAACACGATTTTGGTACTTCTATTGCTTGCTACACTTTTGAAGAATTGTGTTACTTAGAGGTTGTTTACCCAATGCTTATTGGGTAAGCGCTTAACTGCAAGAGTCACCACTCTCACTTAACTTATGGGGTGACATTCCTTGCTCCTAAAATGAATTGATGGTAAGCACTCATAACACGATAAAACACTTATCAGGTAAGAGTCATCACTATCACTTATCGGATAAGAGTATTGATCTTTACCTTCCCTCTTACCGGGTAAGATTATTGGTCTTGTCATGTTAAGTCAGTAAGATAATTGAACCAGTCAGTGCTTACCAAGGTAAGTGTTTAGTAGCCCTTTAGTTGGAAATAACCGGTTTTGATTCTTTTCCTCTTCTAATGGAGTCTATGATTTTGTAAACCAAAACAAACAACGAAAACCTTAAATCCCTTGCAGCAGATGACTTAATTTTGGCAATGTGGAGTTTGATTAAAGAAAAGTGCTTATGTCATAGTTGAGATAACAATCCTCAAGTACTATTAGTATTTTGTTTAAATTTTTACTTCTAAATGTATTATCCTTCTTTGTATGTACATTTAAGAAACCTAAAAGCAGAAACTTCATATGTACAAAGACAACTACATCACCTCATTTATCAGAATTCTGTTCAGATACAGATCATTTAATTCTTCAGATTATGTCTTACCAAATTGCAATGATAATCCCTCAAATAAGGAGGATTATGTGTTCAGGATGATCTTCATATGTCATTTTGATCATTGCCATTTTCAACCATCGGCTTATTGCTAGAAACTGTTGGAACATAATTAGTAGCAGTTTTAGTCACTGTTTCAACTATAGGAACTGTTAGAACACCATCACTGTGTACATCATGTATACCAACAGACAAATAATCTGGATCATGGCTCGAACTACTGATATGTGGAAATGAATCAGGTTGCGAAGCTTGTCTGGTATTATAGAAGGGGAATATATTTCTCATGAAAAACAACATCATGTGATTGAAAAACTTGTCATGTATCAAGATCAAATAACGTGTAAGCTTGCATTCAAGGCGGATAACCAATAAAGACACACGCCTTAGCCTTCAGACTAAACTTATTCCTTGATCGTAGCAACGTTGATGCAAAGGCTAAACACCCAAAAGTTAGAAGTAACGAATAATATGGAACCTTGCCATACAATCTCTCAAATAGAGACTTAGCATCGAGAAATTTAGATGGAATTTGATTAATAAAAAATGTTTTTGTATGATGGGCCGTGAAACCACAGACACAAACAACAATTAGGACCAAAAGCAAGTATACAAATAGTCYCAATATCGTHTTTCAAGTAATAAAAGTGGTACAAGTACCGGATATCGTCCACAGGGATCGTAGTAAAAGTTTAAAAGGAAGTAAAGTTAAGGAAATGATTTCAGAAGGCGAATTCGAAGACTTTGATTAGAACAGAGTTAACACAACTACAACAGGAGATAACAGAATATAAAGCAAGCTAGGGTGTATGACTTTTCGGGTGAGATGTAAAAATTAATTTTAGTCGACCAATGCTGTCAAAATGCTACAGCATGAAACCATGCTGACAGATTGCTACAGCATGCATTCAGTAACAACTATTTTTACCAATTACTTTGAAGGTATTCCTCTCGGACTTCACCAATGCACTAATATTATAGCTCTCAACCCATATCTCTACGAGGTATCCAGACCAGTGAAAGTGACAAATGGTGTCTTCAAAGTATATGGATAAACAAATCTCTTTGTTAAAAAAAAACACCCTCTCGAGTGGATTCCCATATCATTCAAGTTGACGTGTTCTGAATGGCTCATCTCTGAATCCACTCCACTTTAACACTTCAGAGTGATCAACCCGTCGAGAATTAACAACTTTAGAAAATACAGACAACAAATCTCTTTGTTAGCAACTCTCTCAAGTCTACTTCCCATATCATCCAAGTTGACGTGCAAACATTGGCTCTGCTTAGAGTCAAAGGCACTTTAACACTTTCAAAGCGATCAACCCGTCAAGAAGTGTCATTGGTTTTATAAAACTTGAAATGAAAAAGTAAAACATCGTTG
Source organism: Cynara cardunculus var. scolymus (assembly GCF_001531365.2). Taxonomy (NCBI): domain Eukaryota; kingdom Viridiplantae; phylum Streptophyta; class Magnoliopsida; order Asterales; family Asteraceae; genus Cynara; species Cynara cardunculus. The sequence goes on along the minus strand of NW_020205310.1, from coordinate 518 downwards.
TTACACAAAAGGGTCGACTATATTTTGGTTTTAAAAACTCACCCTTTTCATCACACACCCAAGCTAATAAAATTAGCTATGCATGACGAAAAGTAAATGACAATAAATATAAAATGCAATAAATAAAGACATAATGTAAATGCGGAAAGTAAATACGGAATATAAATGACAGAATAATAAAGATGCGGAAAGCGTAATAAATAAATGACGGAAATAAAATGCAAGTAAGCGTAAATAAATTAAAGACGGAATATAAATAACGATAATATAAATAAAGTGATTAAAGAAAGCGATTAAAATGGAACTTGAAATTGCCAAAAGTTTTAATTTTAGAAGAGTCAACTTCTTCTCCAAGAAGTTGGGAGACTTCTTGAGAGAAAAGTTAGAGAATGAGGTGTGAAGTGGTGTCCCATAACTCCTCCCAACAACCCCTATTTATACTAAGGGTGAAGTGAGGGTAAAATAGTCTTTTCACCACTCCTAGTTACAAACTAACTAAAAAGGTACATAATACAAAC
>NW_020205309.1:4263-7417 GCF_001531365.2 Cynara cardunculus var. scolymus | reverse complement strand
ATCTTAATTAGCCATGTTTTGGAGTATAGATGTTAAGATACAAGAGCATGTACTTTTGGAATTTTTGAGTTATGTAAATTACATTATAGACTCTTGTATTATGAACCTATGTGGGGAAAACATGTATTCTATGTATGAAATATGTGTCATATGCAATGTACGGATTTGAGGGGGTTACAGAGTTGGTATCAGAGCCTGAGTTTAAGGGATTTAGGTATTCACATGCATGATGCCCAGATTTAAACTGTTTTATTGCATATTAAGGGTCCAGACATAGTTAGCACCATTGGAATAAATATGATAAGTTAAGAGATCAGTGTGTAAAGTATTTTTGGATTACATCTGGCCAATGTAATTTTGAATCTACAGGTACATAACTGAACTTGGAAACTTTATTGGGAATGTGAAAATGTGTTTATTAAATTTTGAAATCGACAGATGACAAGCAGATCTAGAAGGTCAGAAAGGATCACCTGCCCCAACCCCACTAATAAAGAAGAGGATTATCCTATTATCGCTTCCATTGGTACGTCTGAGGGCAGAGGTAGAAGCAGAGGAAAGGGCAGAAGCAGAGGTCAAGACATAGGGCAAACCAGAGGCAGAGCTAGTCAACCAGAAAATAATGCAGATCAAGCAGAATCTAATTCTGAAAATATGAATCAAGAACAAATACCACAACCAGAATATGTGACCAGAGATATGCTTGYAGAAGAAATGGGAAAGCTAAGGGAAACCTTGACTTCCATTATGGGGATTCCTGCCAGAATCAAGACTGGCAGAGTTGAAATTAATCCAGCAGTTCCAGTTATCAATAATCGGGAATGAGATATAAAGATGTTCTTAACCTGTAAGCCACTAAATTTCTCAGGAGACGGAGATCCAGTTAAAGCCATGTGTTGGGTCAAAGAGATAGAGTMTGTATTCAACACTATTTGATGTGYAGAAAYAGATAAAGTCAGATTCGCAGTTTCTGTGTTAAAGTCAAATGYGTTATTTTGGTGGGAAGTAGAATCCTTAGCCACAACAGATATTTTRCAAACTATGACATGGAAAGAATTTGTGAATAGATTTAAAGAACAGTTTTGTCCAAAAACAGCGGTTAGACAAATGGAAGAGGATTTCTTAAAACTAGAACAGAGCTCTGGGTCAGTCAGAGAGTACACGAAGAAATTCATAGAATATTCAAGATTTTTTGAACATTATATCTCAACCGAGGCTAGAAAAGTGGAGCGATATATTTGTAGTCTAAAACCCTTAATCAGAGAATTTGTTATCGCCATGAATCCTGCCATTTTTCCATTGACAGTCGATGCAGCAGAAGTCACGGAGAGAAACAAGAATAGAAGCAAGGAAGGGAAGCAAATCTAGAAAAAGAAATGGAAGGAGTCCTCGGCAAGTTATCGAAGATAAAAAATTACCAGATATAATCATAAACCAATGCAGAGACCAAAGGAAAGAGCTTGTCCCCGGTGTCGACAGTATCACCAAGAGGAATGCAGAATAGAGCCTATAAAGTGTTTTAATTGTGGTGAAATTGGGCATACTTCAAATTTCTGTTGGTAGAACAGAAAATGGAAAGCAATTCGCTAGACCATTTCAAGAATAATTGTCCACAGTTGAAAGCTCCACATCTCAATATGGGAAGCAATACATCGACCGGCCGTGGGAGACTAAGTATGAGCAGAGGATAGGGTGGGGCGCGGGGTCGATCTTTTCAAATGACCAAACATGAAGCAGAAAATACACCCGATGTAGTGACATGTACATTTTTCGTGAACTCCTTACATGATAAAGTGTTATTTGACTCGGGTGCAAACTTCTCGTTTGTATCCCCATCATTTGCTTTATGTGCTCATATAAATTCTGTGCCACTTGACGATAAGTTAGTAGTTGATACTACTAACAGTCAAGTATCTGTGGATTATGTGTTCAAAAATTGCACTATCATAATTGAGGAATGTGAGCTACCCATTAGCTTATTTCCCATGCCAATGAAAGAGTTTGACATAGTAAGTGGGAATGGATTGGTTAGCCGAGAACCAGGGCAGCATTAATTGTAATAAGAACATGATTATAATAATATTGCCAAACAGAAGGACAGTCAATATTCATAGTGATAGTCAAAGCCATTCACCCGGAATGTTATCAGTAATCAGTGGTCAGCGAATTTCTAGAGGTATTCCCGGAGGATTTGTCTGGTCTTCCACCAGATAGAGCTATAGAATTCAGAATTGACCTCTTACCCGGGGTAACGCCTGTAGCCAAAGCACCATACAGATTAGCCCCACCAGAGCTGAAAGAGTTAATCACACAGTTAAAAGATCTACTTGATAAAGGCTTTATCAGACCAAGTACATCACCTTAGGGAGCTCCAGTTCTGTTTGTCAAGAAGAAAGATGGATCTATGCAAGTGCATAGATTACCGAGAACTCAACAAATTAACGATCAAAAATAGATATCTATTACCCAGGATAGACGATCTGTTTGATCAGCTAGTAGGGGCTTGCTACTTTTCCAAAATTGATCTGCGATCTGGATACCACCAATTAAAGGTAAGAAATGAAGACATTCCTARGACTGCTTTTAGGACAAGGTACGAGYATCATGAATTTTTGGTTATGCCTTTTGGATAACCAATGCACCCGTARCCTTCATGGACTTAATGAACAGAGAATGTCGAGAATATCTTGATAAGTTTGTGATTGTGTTCATTGACGAACATTCTGATTTACTCGAAGACAGAGGAAGAACATGCGAAGCACCACCATCTGGTCCTGAGTCTCTTAAAGAAAGAAAGGTTATATGCTAAGCTGACAAAATGCAAGTTCTCGTTGCGAGAAGTTCAGGTTTTAGGGCACGTGATATCAGAAAAAGGGATTCAAGTAGATCCAGCAAAAATTGAAGCGGTTGCAAAGTGGGAAACACCAAAATCCCTATCTGAAGTCCGAAGCTTTTTGGGATTGGTAGGCTATTACCGTAACTTCATACAAAACTTTTCAAAAATAGCCGTACCATTAACCAAGTTAACTCGAWAAAATGTTGAGTTCCAATGGGAGGCAGAGCATCAGAAAGCTTTTCAGTTATTAAAGGATCATCTTTGCAGCACTCCAATTCTATCTCTGCCTGATGGAACAAAAGATTTCATGGTAGACAG
>NW_020205309.1:0-3943 GCF_001531365.2 Cynara cardunculus var. scolymus | reverse complement strand
CTATCTAGTGAGACTATTTAGTTAATCTTCTACTAACAGATAAAGCTTATCTATAATAAGGATTAACATTAAAACGAGATAAACTTTATAAAATCCAGTTGTTGAATGGTTATCTCCAACTGTCTTTCATGGGATATGAGTTCAACCTTATCTTCATATCTTCATTGCTTACCTCTGGTTGAACTGGTTAACAAAACTCCAAGTGTTATTATCCAGAGGGGTTATGGAGATGCACTTTCCATCGCATCTCTAGTCAGTTCATCGACCCTCTGGATGTTCTTCAGACTTAGTCATTTTTTCATGAAGTCTTCCATCGGCCTTCTGGTTCTTCATCACTTGTTTGTCTTCATTACTTCATGCATAATACTTATGGGGTCTAACAATCTCCCCTTAAGTAATGAAAGAACAAACATTAACTATTCTAGGAACATTCAAAGTATAAATGAAGAACATAGGCTATTCTAAAGAAAAGCATCTTTTGCCAAATTTTTCATTGGAACAAATGATGAATTCTTACATTGGTGAAATAGAAATTACAAGACAAAAATATAAGACTACATTTAGGGTCTCCCCTGTGATATTTCCCAAAAATGCATAAGTAGTCCTCTGTAATCGATGACTGTAGATATTTCATGTATCAGTTTCTGTCCATCGTCTGTTGGCATGTGAGATCTGCCCGATCTATCTCTGATGGCTTTCTGAAACCATTTAAGTGTTTCATTTGAATACTTAAAGGCCTCAGTCAACCTAAAGAATTTCTTCGCTCCAAACTCATTTTTGTATACCAGACCCAGTTCTGGTTGAGTAAGGACAGAGGCAGATCTCTTTTCCTGTAGGCCAGGGAAGTCTTCATCAGATGGAGTATAGGATAGTCTATTGATGCCAAGCTGAAGAGCAATCTCAAAATCACTCTTAGCTCGATGCTTCACCAAGGTTTCCATTGTCTGCACGATCGCTCTGTTTGCCATCCCAAATCGTATGCCATGATCCCGTCGCTGAGTCGTGTATTTGTATAGCCTGATCAAGTTATAGGGATTGAGATTGATCAAATCATTGTCACTAAAGACGCTGACCTGACCATAGGCTCGCTCCACTATGTACTCGATGTATTTGATGGCTCGGTTGGCGAAGGTCCTCATTTTGATGTCCATGACCAACCTTATTCCATCGTTTGAGAAAACAGCCCTTGGTGGTTGGGTGGTCTATCTTACAAACCTATGGTGTAGGAGGTTCATGGATTTTGGTGAAAGGATTAGAGGATTGAGTGTCAACCCTTCATCGTGATCATGGTACAGGTATTGATGGATATTCTCCATCATGACTGGATCCCTCGGTGGTACCTCTTGATGTCTCCTGAGTGACTCCATGTTTGCTATTATTTCATCGACTACCCCTTGGGGAGGGTGCCTTGAAGACGTAGGTATATCCGCTTGCACTTGGGTTTGTTGGGCTGTGGGTTGTGTTTGGTTAATGGTTGAGAGAGGGTAGGTGATGGAAGAGTTTGGGTTGGCTCTGGTTCATTGGGCTCAGATGGGGTGACTTGTGGTTTAGGAGGTTGTATTTGGGTGGTTTCTGGTTCATCGGGTTGAGTTGGTGGTTGTGGTGATGAAGGTTGGGTGATTGTGGGTTGAGGTTGTATGGGTAGAGTGGTGAAAGGTTGTGTGGTGCGTGGTGTTGGTGAGGGGGTTAATGGTAAGTTTGGAGTTGGTGATGGGTGAAGGGTAGGTTGGTTGGTGGTGTGGATGGTTCTTCATCGGTTGATGAGCTCAACTCGATGGGTTCTTGGGATGTGGCAATAGGAACATGTATATTCTGTACATCTTCAGAGGGCTGAGCCTCTGGTTCCCTCGCTTGGGTGCCTTCGGTTGTGGGTGGTGATTGTTCTTGTGTTTGGGGTGGTGGTGATCATCGGGGTCTGGGTCCTCATGGCGTGGCGTCTTGTGCAGGCGGCTGCTGGAGCATGAAGCTCTGCTTCTCTTCTTCTTTTTCTCCATCCTGAAGGTCGCAAGATACGCCTTCAGGACTTGTTGTCTTCTGCTCTCCTCCATCGTGTGAAGGAGAGAGGTGGTGCGCGTCTGTTGATCAGCAAGGCTCTGAGAGAGAGCCTTGGTAGGTTGAATGGCGCGATGGATGAATTTTACACTTATCTCATTGAAGGATAAGACAAGTGCCTTTGATAGGGCCCTTAGGTCGGCCCTAGTGGCGAACTCCATGGTGGATGTTGATGCAGGAGGGGGCATGGAAGTGGATGTTGATGAAGGAATAGGTAGGCGGGCAATGATATTCCTCACCTCTGTAGTGAAGGAGGAGAAGGCTTCATCGAACGATGGGCCTGCAAAGGAGAGGTTGAGGAGGAGGAGGTTGGGGTATGTTGGCTAGTATGGTGGCTAGGAGGGAGGAGAGGGTGTTTTAGATGGTGGTCATTTGGGTAGAAAGAGAGGCTAATGTTTCATTGATGGATGAAGTTGGGGTTGGGGTCGGTTGTGGGATTTGAGATGAGATGTTGGCTGGGAGGGTGTTTATGGTTTGGGAGATGGTGTTTAGTTAGGTTGTGATTAAGGCTAACGTCTCATCGGTCGCAGTTGCTTGGGCCGTGAGGGTGGCGATTGAGTGAATGAGGAGTTGGTTTCTTTGGGTGGCAAGGGAAGAGAAGGTGTTGTGGTGTTGGGTGACTGTTTGTTGTAGCATTTAGAGACGGGTTGTGTTGTCTCGGCTTTGGATTTCAAGGGTTGCAAGGGACTGTCAATGGGGGGTGAGGTCAATGGATGGAGGGTTGTCGACAATCCCTTATATGATGAGTTTTAGGTCTTCCAAGGACCGTTGGATCGAGTCTACAAAGGCTTGGAACTCGGCCTTTGTGACCAGATTAGCCACATGGGTAACCCCTACAACAATGGATGCTACAGGTTGAGCCTCAGCTCAAGAGGCGCCTTCATGGCCTTGTGAAAATGTGGGCTATGAAGGACTTCCATCATGTCCTTGATAGCCTTCTAATGAGGAGCTATCTTGTGATGTTGCTACAACTTCTTCTTCTTCCTCGGCTTCAGAGGCCGGGTAAGAGAAGTAGATATGTTTCCCCTTCGCTAGATCAAGTATTGAAGGGGGATGTTGTGCACGAATAGGAGATCGCTCTGAACGATCTTGTGGATCAGCAATGCTAGAAGCAACACATGCTTCTGGGTGTGTGAAGGGTAGTGGCAAGCCATGAGGCGAAGTGGCACTTATTTCTTCCTCGCCCCTCTGTTGGGAGGGGGGCGATGTATGGTGGGGTTCCTCGGCTGTATCATCTCTAGAAGCCCGAAGAAATGGCCTCTGGATGGCTGGCTGGGTGTGGGATTGGACTGGGTCGTCCTTGTCCAATACCCCTTCGGCTTTGATCGCTAGGGGTAGTGGTGGTGGTTGCCCTTTGGGTAATGGGGATGGGTATTGTATGTGAAGGACCGGGGGATGCACGAGGAGAGTCATCATCATCATCTTCGTCATCTGATGAAGATGACTCCTGTGCTCCCTCGTTGGTGTCTGGGGACGGCTCTAACTGCTCTGGGGTAGCTGCCCTCGGTTTTTAGGACAGCAGAGAGCGTTCATAGGTCTGCCTTATCTCAAACATCTCTGGTATGATGCTGAGCATGGCGCGAGAGACTGTCGTCTCGGTGGTGTAGCCGTCCTTGGAGATTGTTGGGTGATGACCATGCATTATGAACTGTGGGGTGAATGGTTCATTGGCCGGTAGTTCGTGTCTCCTCATCGCATCCTTTATGAAAAGAGCGAGGAATCGTGGGAAGAGCACGAACGATAGTGGTTTTCCTGCGGCCTTAAGCTTGCACTTCTTGATTACCGCTGCATGGATTTCGTTGTAGATGAGGACAACGTAGTCCAGCGGTAGGTTGAAGAAGAGGTCGTACATGATAGTCATTATGTTGATGTTACCCTGATCCATCGATCC
>NW_020205308.1:2352-7170 GCF_001531365.2 Cynara cardunculus var. scolymus | reverse complement strand
ACCACCAAATGGACCCTCAATCACTCCAATTAATGTCTGATTAGACTAATACTGACGAATTTAGAACATCATACCAATAAAGGTCTGATCATACTAAATATGACCCAATTAGTGTCATTTTGGGCCAATTAGAAATGGGCCTATTAAGCTACTAGGGTCTAATCAGATTAATTATGACCCATTTATTGTCATTTTGATCCAAATGACTCGATTACAACTAAATAGACCCAATATACCCAATAATTGTACATGGACCGTCAAAGACCTTCCAGCCTAGTGGTAAAGGCTTGGGGATGGCAAAGTCATAAACCCAAGTTCGAGCCCTGGGAGGGGAGTTTTGGCGACATTTAATTGGAGCCATGTTTAGCCTCCAAAATTGTCGGGGATTAGTCGGGCTTTGGCCCGGACACCCTTACAAAAAAAAACAAAAAAAAATTGTACATGGACCCACCAAGGACACTAAAGACACATTCTACCCAATTAGTCGTATTGACAACTAGTTAGACTAACTATGATCCATTTAGTGTTATTTTGACCCAATTAGATTCGTTACGAAGAAAGGGCCCCATTAAACGCATCAGGGTCTAATGAGACTATTTATGACCTCGTTGATGTCATGTTGACTCAATCGGACTTTTTAACGGGAATTAGGCCCATCATATCTACTACCACCATTTGGACCCACTAAGGACAGTTAAGACCCATTCCGCCTCAATTACTCCCATTAACGTCTGATTATACTAATTTTGAACCATTTAGTACCATTATGGCTCAATTAGACTCGAATAGGAGAAATAAGCCCACGATAACCATTAAGGTCTGAACAAACCAAATATTACCAATTTATGGTCATTTTGACCCAATTAGACTCTGTACGGGGAATTGGGCCCATTAGACCCATTAGGGTCTAAAAAGACTAATTATGACCTAGTTTGAGTCGTGTTGAAACAATTCGACTTCTTAAGGAGAAATAGGCCAATTATATCCACTAACACCAAATGGACCCTCAATCACTCCAATTAATGTCTGATGAGACTAATTCTGACGAATTTAGCACATAATACCCATAAAGGTCTGATCAAACTAAAAATGACCCAATTAGTGTCATTTTGGGCCAATTAGAATAATTATGGATAAATGGACCTATTAACATACTAGGGTCTAATCAGATTAATTATGACCCATTTATTGGCTTTTTTTACCCAAATGACTCGATCACAACTAAATAGGCCCAATATACCCAATGAGTGTACATGGACCCATCAAGGACACTTAAGACACATTCTACCAACTAGTCCTATTAACAACTTGTTAGACTAACTATAACCCATTTAGTGTCATTTTGATCCAATTAGACTCGTTACGAAGAAAGGGCCCCATTAAACGCATACGGGTCTAATGAGACTATTTATGACCTAGTTGGTGTCATTTTGACTCAATCGGACTTTTTAACTAGAATTAGGCCCATCATATCCACTACCACCAAATGGACCCTCAATCACTCCAATTAATGTCTGATTAGACTAATTCTGACGAATTTAGCACATAATACTCATAAAGGTCTGATCAAACTAAAAATGACCCAATTTGTGTCATTTTGGGCCAATTAGAATAATTATGGATAAATGGACCTATTAACCTACTTGCGTCTAATCAGATTAATTATGACCCATTTATTGTCATTTTGATCCAAAYGACTCGATTACAACTAAACTAGTATTGTACCCGCGCAATGCGGCGGGAGCTGTGAAATGTAAACGATTTCGAAGCTCTGGTGGTTTTGTTTGAGGAGATTTTAAGGATGATATATTTACACTTAGGAGGTCGTTTACCTAAATACTTACCACTGAGATTTAAAAATATTTCTTTACTGGGTAAGATTGTAATCCATCAAAATGATGTCATATGTAACAATTTACCAGGTAATCCCTTAACATCCATCTTTACCGAGTCGTCACTCTCACTTACCAAGTAAGATCCTTATCGTCACTTTTACTGGGTAAGAGACTTTTCATCTTTCTCAACATTCTTATCGGATAAGACTCTCCATCTTTATCACTCTTACCGGGTAAGATTATCGGTCCTTATAATGTTTATTCGGTAAGGTAAATGCTATGGTAAATGCTTATCAGGTAAATGTTTAGTAAATGACCCCTTAAGCGTTACATATTAATACATTTTCAATAAATAAGAGTTATGGTTCTAATTGTAGCCGATGGACAAAAAATTGTTAAAATAAAATAATATTTAAGCAGATCCAATCTAATCTAATTACAATTAAAGTACAAAAAGAACTTATTTTATGTAATATTTGTATTTTGTATCTTGGTGTACAAAAATGGTTGAAATTATTCGGCGATTGATCAAAATATTGGATAAAACCAAACCAATTTAATCGTTCATTGTTACTGATCGACTGTGTAAATCTAGTTGGATTATGTCGATTATAAAAAAATCATATACAATAAATAACTGAATTAGATCAACTAATCTAAGGGGTTTGGTAAATACATAATGATATGGTGAAGAATAATTAAGAGACTTTATATGATTTAGTGTAGAATAAAAAGGATTGTTTGATAAATGTTCTAAATTCTTGTTATGATTGTAATCCTCCCCGGCTTGTTTTGAGGGTTTAAGATGTCGATAAGCTTCACCAACTCATTCGGATCCATCTTGTCATTCACCAACAGGAACAAATGTTACAACCCTCATATTCCATATACACATAATTCACATCATCATACTCATAATACTAAAACAGTATTATTACAAAACATGGACTAACAAAAATGTATCTTTAATACATATATGAATAAACTATTATCATCATTTATACTTTTTCTTTTCCCTTATCTTGCAAAGTACGCTGACCTGCAAAACAGGTTAGTCCAACAACTGAGCGTTAGACCAAAAGGTCAAGTGAGTGTATATATCTCATACAAACAATATACATTCCAAACAATTAGTTTAGAATCAAACCTGTTCTGAAACATAAACATATTTATGTTTCTCACTTGCGGTTACACCGCCATTTCATCTCTCTCGCGGTTACACCGCCATTATATCTGTCTCGCGGTTACACCGCCATTTTATCTCTCTTGCGGTTACACCGCCATTTCATCTCTCTCGCGGTTACACCGCCATTTCATCCCTCTGGCGGTTACACCGCCATTACATCTCAAAAACATTTCAAAAACTTTCTATCTCTTTATCCGGACTTGAAGTCTGGTCAATCTTGTCCGGATAACAAGTCCGGTCAACTTTAACACTTGAATTTTAGTTAACATCWTTGTCCGGATTACAAATCCGGACAATACATCACTTACAAAGTTAACCGGTTTAAAGTAAACCGGACGATACATAGCCCAACCTTTGACCGGTTTAAAGTAATCCGGTCAATACACCGCACAACCCTTGATCGGTTTGAACAATATCCGGTAACCTTTTGACCAGTTTAAACAATATTCGGTCACCTCTTGACCGGTTTAAACAATATCCTGTCACCTCTTGACCGGTTTAGGAAAGACTCCGGACAACATTTACACGGTTTATTGTCCGGATAACAATCCGGTCACCACATAAACGGTTTGCATAAATTGATACAGAGTTCATAACAACCAGTTCCAAAATCTACCAAATTGTATATAAACACTTTATACTCAAAGCTTTAATACACTCACCTTTAGGAATCGAGTATCAAGGCTTTTGAATTCCTCTTCCTGTGCAATCCTTCTGATTCTTCAGAGAAATTTTCTAAATATAGTATGTTTGTGTGTACCTTTTCTTCACAAAAACTATATATATACATACAGAAAAGGAGGAGAGGTGATGGGCGGCTCATCTAGCCGACCTCCCCTTTTTTTTATTTAATTTAATTTTAAATTAACATAAAAAATATTATCCACATACATACATATCCGTATACATATATATATATATAAACTTGAAATAACAACCAGAATATTACAATATTCCCTTCTTAAAAGAATTTCGTCATGGAATTCCATTAAGTAAACAGATAAGGATATTTCATCCTCATTTCCGATTCTGATTCCCAGTTGGCGTCTGGTCCTTTATGATAATGCCACTGAACCTTTACTAATCCAATCTCTTTGTTTTGTAATTTCTTCACCTTATAATTAGTAATTTGTTCATGGATTTCTTCATAACATAACTTTTTATCTACCTTAATCTCAGGTAATTGTACTGTCACATCTGGACTTATTAGACACTTCCTTAAATTTGACACATGAAACGTGTCATGAATTCCACTTAATTCTAAAGGAAGTTCTAACCTATAAGCCACTTCCCCAACTCTTCCCACAATAGGGAATGATCCAATATATCTTGGACTTAACTTCCCTCTTTTTCCAAAACGTACCATTCCTTTCCAAGGTGATACTTTTAGCATTACTTGATCACCTATTTGAAACTCAATCGGCTTTCGATGTTTATCTGCATAACTTCTTTGTCTATCTTGTGCCACTTTCATCCGTTCTCGTATTACTCCAATTTTATCTGGAGTTTGCTGTACTAACTCAGGCCCAGCTAACTGTTTTTCACCTATTTCATTCCAGCACAAAGAAGTTTTACATTTTCGTCCATACAGAACCTCAAAAGGTGCTGCCTGAATACTTGAGTGGTAGCTATTGTTGTATGCAAATTCAACCAAAGTCAAATGACTATCCCACCATCCTCCAAAATCAATGGTACAGGATCTCAACATATCTTCTAAAGTTTGGATAGTGCGCTCACTCTGGCCATCAGTCTGAGGATGATAAGTTGTACTTAGCTTAATTTGTGAACCCATTTCTC
>NW_020205308.1:0-1357 GCF_001531365.2 Cynara cardunculus var. scolymus | reverse complement strand
TCTGGAAGCATAAGCTATTACATTTCCACGTTGCATTAGTACACAACCCAAACCCAACTTTGACGCATCACTATATACCACAAAATCTTCCATTCCATCTGGTAAAGATAGAATTGGTACACTGCACAACTTATCTTTTAACATCTGAAAGGCCCGAGCTTGTGCTTCATCCCACTCATATTTCACATTCTTTTTGGTCAGCTTCGTTAATGGAGTAGCTATACGAGAGAAATCTTGTATAAACTTACGGTAATACCCAGTCAATCCGAGAAAACTTCTGACTTCAGTTGGAGTCTTTGGAACTTCCCATTTTTCAATAGCTTCAATCTTGATTGGATCCAATTTAATCCCTTCTTCTGAGATAACATGCCCTAGAAATTGAATTTCTCGCAACAAAAATTCACATTTTGACATCTTGGCATACAATTTCTCTTGCTTTAATAGTTCCAAAAGTAATATCAAATGATGTGCATGTTCTTCTTCCGTCCGTGAATATATCAGAATATCATCAATGAAGACAATCACAAATTTATCAACATAGGGACTACACACCCTATTCATCATATCCATAAATGTTGCAGGTGCATTTGTGAGTCCAAATGGCATAACTAGAAATTCAAAATGACCATAACATGTACGAAATGCTATTTTCAACACATCTTCATTTCAAATCTTCAGTTGATGATAACCAGATCGCAAATCAATCTTTGAAAAATAAGTAGCTCCAACCAATTGATCAAACAAATCATCAATTCTTGGGAGAGGATACTTATTCTTGATTGTCAGTTTATTCAACTCCCGATAATCAATGCACATCCTCATTGATCCATCCTTCTTTTTAACAAAAAGTACCGGTGCACCCCACGGGGAAGTACTTGGTCTGATAAAACCTTTATCCAATAATTCTTTTAATTGAGACATTAGCTCCTTTAACTCAGAAGGAGCTAACCTATATGGTGCACGTGCAACAGGTGTTGCTCCAGGAATTAATTCAATCTGGAATTCTATCATTCGTTCTGGAGGTAAATTTATCAAATCTTCTGGAAATACTTCAGGATATTTCGTTACGGCTGGAATATCTTTCATCTTTCCCTTCTCTTTCTTCATATCTATAGCATATGCAATAAAACTAACACATCCCTTCTGTACATACTTCCTAGCCTTTACAACTGAAATTAGGCTAGAGTAACGATCCCGTTTATATCCATAAATCACAACTCTTCCTTTCTCAGGTAAGTCTATATGAATCATCTTCTCATTACAKACTATATTGGCTTGGTTTTTAGCTAACCAATCCATGCCTATGATTATATCAAATTCCCTCAAAGGTAAAGGAAATAACTGTATAGACACCTCA
>NW_020205307.1:2483-7955 GCF_001531365.2 Cynara cardunculus var. scolymus | reverse complement strand
TTGTTTAGATAGGTTTTCTCTTACCTTATCTTTCCGCAAACAATCTKGTAAAATCTGTATTGATCTTCTTTATCAATATATATTTTAAATTTGAAAACGTTGTGTTTGTATTCATCCCCCCCTTCTACAAACTGTTTAGTATTCTTGTAGATCCTTTTGGGACCAACAATAAGCAACTTCACCTCCGGATCTTTCAGTAGAGTCGAATTCCACTGAACTGGTAGCAACAAGAATATCTTGAAAATACTGATAATCTTTTGGGTATACAAAAGAATCAGCATTATTTTTGAAATAAAAAGCAACAACCTCATTAGGCTGTAAATGTGTATATTTATTTTCAATGGGTATTACCCATTTCGTGGAAATATGAATATATGGGAAAATATATTCCCCTGGATGCATTGCTTCCAGTGCGAGCTCATAAGCATCGTCACGTAATTTCTCCTCTTTTGGAGTTTCTCTGATCTTCTGTCGCTTGACTTGATTAGCGGCTGTCATTTTATCGTTTTAAACGATGTTTTTACTTCTTTTGTGGCTTTCGCCTTTGAAGTGTTCATTACTACTTTGCCTTTAGCAGGTTCTCTTTTAGACATTTACCCTGCAAAAATTCTCGAGTAAGGAAATCTGGTAAAGAATTTGATTTCCCTGTAATATACTCAATATCAAAGTCAAATATAGACATGATTGCTTGTCATCTTGCAAAAATTTGCTTAGAGGCGCTATGTTTTTAGCATCTTTTAATAATATTTCCTTCACAGATTTACAATCTACTCTGATAAGGAATTTCTGATTAATTAAATCAGATTCAAATTTTTGTACTGTTAATACAATACTTATTTCTTTCTTAACAGTTGAGTAATTTACTCTTGGACCACGCCATAAGTCTATTGTAAATCAAACCAATTGTTCCTTGTCTTTAAGACGTTGTTTTAATATTCCACCATATCCTATATTCGAAGCATCAGTTTCTACGATTTTAAAGGCTTTCGGATTAGATAAGGCTAGACAAGGAATTTCCTTGATTTTTCTTTTTATTTCTTGGACTGCTTTAGTATGCTCATTAGTCCAAGCAGGAGGATTCTTTTTTAACCTTTCATATAAAGGTTTAACTATGTAAGCTAATTTTTCATAAAATTCTGAAATATAATTTAGACAACCTAAAAATCTTTGCAATTGATTTTTATCTTTAATTTTATTAGGGAATTTTTCTCCAAAAACAATTGCTCTATCGATAGGTATTATCGATCCATCCTTGATATTATGACCAAGGAATCTAATTTATGTTTGGAAAAGTTTAACTTTTCGAGCAGATACAACTAAACCTACTTTTTTAATAACATTTATAAATATTCTTAAATGTTTAAAATGTTGTTCAATGTTTTGACTGTAGAACAAAACATCGTCAATATAAACAATTATAAAATCCGTATAAGGACTGAAAATTTCATTCATAATTCTCTGATATTCAGAGGGAGCRTTCTTTAATCCAAACGGCATAACATTCCATTCGTAATGTCCAAATGGAACTGTAAATGCAGTTTTATACATATCTGGTTCAGCAATGTGAATTTGCCAATATTGAGATTTCATGTAAAATTTTGACATTATCTTGGCCGAATATAGTTGGTTTAATAAATCCTTTTTATCAGGGATTGGATATCTTATCCATCTTAATGCCTTATTTAACGGCTTATAATTAATCACAAGTCTAGGAACTTCTCTTTCTCGTTCAACATTATTAAACACATAAAAAGCTGAACGACTCCAAGGACTATAAGACTTTCTGATTAATCCCTTATTAAGAAGATATTGAATTTCTTTTTTACATAATTCCAGATATTCTGGAGTCATGGCTATAAGCCGAGCTTTAGCAGGAATTTGTGATTCCTTAAAATCTGGCTCATATGGTAATGAAACAATATGTTTCTTTCTTTCCCAAAAAGCATTTTCCTATAAAATGAGTAATAATTGTATACAACAGTGTATTAACTGAATCTGGCATAGGCTCAGATTGATTAGGATGAACTTTAATTGCATGAGTAATAGCATATTTTGCTTTGGTAGTTAAATAATTATCCCACCAGCCTTTTAGCTGTCCTGTGAAACCATTAACTAGCATTTCACATATAATTGTATCGTTATTATCATTGGCTGCATAAGCCGTGGCTTGGCTGCATAAGCCGTGGCACACATAAGCATATGATGAAGTAATTTATGGATTTGGTATTTACTAACTTCATCTAAATTCCATTCATAAATGGATGATCCATCAAATTGTTGATTAGCGGGCAATTCTTCTTCATGTAACAAATTAACAGGTGATGGTCTATGATAATAGGGTTTATTTGATTTAAAATTTACTTTTCTTATATTAGAGATACGATTAATTTGAGATGAAATATTTTCCTCCTAAAGTGTTACACTTTCTAATTGAGTTATTAACTCATCAGTTGTAGGTTCTTGCTCCTCAAAAAAAAATTCAAAAAATTCATTTGTAGATAAAGGAGCAATTCATTGTCAGTCTTTATGGCTTTAAGCCTTTCATATATCTTTTTAACTACGTCAGAATCAGTCGGCTTAGATAATTTCATTTTTTCTCCAGATGTATTGCTCTGGAAAGAAGCCGATTGTTGAGTTGATAAGCTCTCAGGAAGATTTAATCTTTCCTGTTCAATTCGATTTAATTGTTCTCCAATAGATTGAAGAGACAAGTTCGTATAATTATTCTGTTCAATAACAGACTCTATACTGGGAGTTTTTCGAAAAGGTGAAGCTATTAGTTCTTCATTTTCTTTTTTAATTACTAAATTCATTTCAGGAGGATGTACGCTCCTAATATTACTCCCATTTTTGGTTATGTATGTTTTACACATACTTTCTAGACCTAGAATATAATTCTGGTCCGCAAAATCAGGAAGTGTATATCCTCGTAATTTATATGATCTTTTAATAAAATTAAAGAAATCTATCTCTCTAGAATCATAATCCTCTCCCATGGTTTTAACAAAACCTTGGAATCTATTATACCAATCTTGTTTATATTCTTTAGATTGGATAATTGTCCACCATTTTCTGATTAAATTATTTTTCTCAAAAAAAAAATTATTCTTCAATTTCCCCATCAAAAGGAAAATCTTTTTCTTGTTTAGTCAAAACAAATATTCATCTATCTTCTGAATAGCCCATGTCAGAGGTTGTAGGAGATTGAGGATCTTTATAAGATTTAGGAGTTTCAACTCTGTAGATGGGTTGACAAACTTCATCTTTTGTAAAATTTGTTCCTACTACAGAAACTTTGTCGTAAGAACTAGAAGGTGCTGATGATGTCGAAAATCTACGAGATGAATTATCTTTTAATCTAATAATTCTCTCTTTTAAAAATCGTAATTCAACATCACCATCTGGATGTTCAATTATTTCTTCCAATTTTTTATATTTTTGTTTAACTGGCTCATTAGCCTGTTCCAAAAGCCATTGCTCAGGAAGTTTAACTTCTTCCCAAGAAATAGTTTTTGGAATTATCTTATTGCTTTTAGCAATATTAGTAATAAATAAAGTTGTTTCTCCTTTGAAAAGAAATAGGATCGAGGATGATAACAGGATCGAGGAACAAGAATATACGGAACAAGATTATACAAGCTCAAACTGGAAATTTTATTATTTCAAAACTAGTATAGAGAGTTGTTTACAAAGGAAGAAGAGAAGGATTATAAAATTAAGCGTGCCCACAACAGAAACAAAACTCTAAATATATATAAAGAAAAAGCTACAAATAGGACCCACAAAGGATTCCCACAAAAAAAACATGGCTAAAAATAAGCCAACCCAAAAGCTAAGGGAACCACCACCATGAAAGGAGATTCCTTATGTCGATGAATTATCGAGGGCAATAATTGCGTTTTTGACGTCATTACTTATGATCCTTTTCCAGAAACTTGGTTTTACTTTATCACAAAATCGTCCTCGTAAGGGTCTTGCGAATCTATCATAAGATTATCTTTATCGTCATCTTCTGACATCTGCAAAGATTCAGATTCTTCTTGTTGAAGGAGTGCAATTATTTTGGACAAATCCTCTTTAGGAACTTTAGAAGTGAATTCTTTTAACAAGTCTGATAAATCGGGTTTTGGAGGTTTAGGAGGTTCCAAGTCAATTAACCCTTTAGTTTGGAACACCGAATTCTCGAAGAAGTTGAACTTCGGCCAACATTTAATTAGAATTCGTCTTCCTAAATAAGGAATGGGTTTGAAGGTCTCACTCAATTTAGATAAATTTCTCTGAGAAATGATAGCTTCCATAAAATTCTGAAATATAATTCAGACAACCTAAAAATCTTTGCAATTGATTTTTATCTTTAATTTTATTAGGGAATTTTTCCCCAAAAACAATTGCTCTATCGATAGGTATTATCGATCCAACCTTGATATTGTGGAAAAGTTTAACTTTTCGAGCAGAAACAACTAAACCTGGTTTTTTTAATAACATTTATAAATATTCTTAGATGTTTAAAATGTTGTTCAATGTTTTGACTGTAGACCAAAACATCGTCAATATAAACAATTATAAAATCCGTATAAGGACTGAAAATTTCATTCATAATTCTCTGATATTCAGAGGGAGCATTCTTTAATCCAAACGGCATAACATTCCTGTTAGCTCCAATATTTACTTAATGTAAAAGTATGAAAAAGTATTCTGCAAGTGTTGACAGAAGGGTATCTTCCACAGAAGACAACAGAGGACTATCAACAGAAGCTGTTTGATCGTGCAAGTCAAGAATGACAGAACCTCTGTTGTCTTTCACAGAGGTTCTGGAATATGGTTCTCTGGCTATAAGAACCTACAAGTCTTCTACAACAGAGCCTCTGAGCTGGCTCACAGAGGGTCTGCAGATTCGTCTTATGTGAAGATCATGTTCTGCAGTTTTTCAAAGGTTGGTAGCTGCACGTGCTTCTCACGAGACTAGATCTTTAATCGACTTTATTTGGACGGCTTGGATGATTTCACACGTCTAGGTCATGTCAGAAAGGTTGTTAGGAACTAGTATAAATAGCAGCTTAGGTCTTAGTAATTCAGTGTGCTTCCGTATTGTAATCGTCTTATTTTCAATCAATTGAAAAACCTTTGAAGCGATTCCATTGTGTTCATCTTCTTCATATCAATCTGTGTGTTCTTGGTTAATTACTCTGTTGTGTTCTTATCATTGTTTCCGCTGCATTGTAATCGTTCTAAAGATAATCAAGAGTAAGAGATCAAATACCAAATATGAATTTACAGGTCCTAACAATTGGTATCAGAGCAGGAATTGAATTCTCATTCGATTAATTCTGTTTTTGGTATTAATCTGCATTTTATAAAACACCAATCTTTTTCATTTTACCCTGTTTCACTCGATTAAATCAGTTTCATCTTATTTTTCTGTTTTTCTCCTTCTAATTTCAATGGCAAATCTGGCCAATACTTCATTCATGA
>NW_020205307.1:0-1018 GCF_001531365.2 Cynara cardunculus var. scolymus | reverse complement strand
ACGGTTGTTAATCATGGCAATACCTCACGAAATCTTCAAATGTATCGATCACTGTCAATTGTCCATGGATATTTGGGCAGAATTAGAAAAACAGATTGAAKKAGGTAAGAAAACACTCAAGAACAATCGAGCAATTTTCATTGACGAATACCACAGCTTCAAGGCAAAAGAGGGTGAATCCCTGTCGGACACATAGACTAAACACCCTAATTAGCAATTGCAAAAGGTATGGAGTAATGAGAATGACAGAGGACAACAACTCTCTGTTCTTGAAGAGCCTTGGAGTTGAATGGATGCACCTAACCATGTCCATGAAGCCACCTTAGATTTGGAAATGTGGACTCTGGCTGACTTATTTGGCTCTCTTAAAAGTCAAGAGCCTCAAGTTCTACAAATGAAAAAGAACTATGGTGGTCCACTTGCTCTAGTTGCAGAGGATGGCAGCTCTGGAAAAGGGAAAGGAACACAAAAGGAAGAGAAAGAGAAGAAGAAGAAGAAGAAGAAGAAGAAGAAGAAGAAGAAGGTACTGATAGCAGAGAGTGACGAAAGTTCTGATGAAGAAGTCTCGATGAAGGAGATGATGAAAACTCTGGCCTTGATTACCAGAGAATTCAGAAAGGGTGGTGAGAGGAAGGAATACAAAAGTTTCAACAGAAGAAACTTCACAGAGGGAGGTAGATCGGATGCAGGTGAGAAGGTGAGAAGGAGCAGAAGCCCTCGCAGAAGGTAGAGGAGCAGAAGAAGGAAGAGTCGAAGGAAGGATGCTTTAGATGTGGCAAGCCAGACCACTTTGCTACAGATTGCTGGTCAAAAGGGCCAAAAGCTCCACAGATGGGTCCTAGAGATGCAGCCTTCTACAAAAAGAAGGTTGACTACTATCAACAGAAGTCTCTACTAGCTCAATCGAGTGAGTTAGTAACTAATGAATCCTCTGATGAAGATGAACAGAAGGGTCTCCTTGCTTGGGAAGACTCGGACACAGAGGATGAGCTCTTCTGTGGGATGGCGAATATCGACT
>NW_020205306.1:5982-6594 GCF_001531365.2 Cynara cardunculus var. scolymus | reverse complement strand
GAAAGAAGGAAAATCCAAGACAAAGTAACTCTCAATGCTCTTCYTCTDCYACYCAAAGACCTATTTACACTTGGCAACAAATGAGAAAATGGCCTCAAACTAACAAAGCTTCTGTCGTAGTGATTGCAGGAAAACCAAAGAGGGGACCCATACAGAAGAGTTTTAAAAAGGATTTCAAAACAGAGCCTAGAATAGGAAAGGAATCTTGTAATGAGAAGCCCATACCTAAGAAGGAAAACCAAAGAGGGTACCCTTCTTTGACAATTTTAATGAAATTTTTAAGAAAGCTTCTTGTAATGTCTCCTTCTGTGATTGTTTCAATATCATGCATTCTCTATCTTTGTTTCAATATCATGCATTCTCTATCTAATCACATTCACCATTCTTCCTGTTTAGTCTCTCACCCCAAGAGTCTTGGTTCTGGGGTGAATAATAGACAAATTGGCAATTCTTCTTCCAACAAAATTAAGGCCAAATCAAAGGATGTTGTGGCATACCTCAATCTCAATCTATACCTCAATCTCAATTTGATCAAGAAATAGTGCCCTCTGTCCAACCACCACATGTTACAAAATGGACCAAAAGCCATCCTCATTCTCAAATCATTGGAGA
>NW_020205306.1:2832-4087 GCF_001531365.2 Cynara cardunculus var. scolymus | reverse complement strand
ATAGTTCTTGTCTATTGATATGGTGCGCGTGGTTCTGTGGATAAGGGTTAAAGCATATCACGCGCGTGTCAGAATCGGGGGCGCACGTCATCAATCACGCGTCTTCCCAACACAGCGTGTCATAGTTTTGATTCGTCACACCCTTTAGCCATTCATCACATTATTTCTCTCAATAAAACGGTTCAGTTCAAATCCCTCACTATAAATACCCCTTTCCCCCCAAAACGTAAACCTTTACGATACTTTTCTTCTCAGGCGAACCTGCATATTTCGAGCTTTCAAACAAAACTACAACTATGTCTTCATCTTCAGCCTCCGCTCAATCTGCTAACGTCTCAAGCGACAACGAAGTAACCCAACTCCAAGCATTAACGTCTCATGCTCTATCATTTGTTCAAAATAGATACGAGAAAGTTGTCCTGGTGAAGAAACCAAACAATTACTACTTCATTCCATCTTCAACAGGTTTCCCTGAATTCACCTTCCCCCTTCTTGAAATTCTTCGAAATCACCCACTTTATTATGCCCTTTCAGCCACCAAACCTACACCTGAATCTTACATCACCCAATTCCTGTTAAGCTCTTACATAACTACCCTAGACAACACTTGACTAAGCATCGTTGGTTATGCTTCTCACCCAATCAACAAATCCCTTGTACCCATGGAACTAAACGTGAATACTCTTCGAACAGCCCTCCACCTACCCACCTTGGAATCTCTAAATTTGGATGCTTTCGCCCCAACCCCAACAGACGATGAATTAATTCAATTTCTTGAATTTCATTCTTATGTCGCCAAAACAAAAATCGTTAAGAGGACTCAGTTCAAACGAAAAGTTCTACCCCCAATCTGGAATACTCTATTCTCAATCGTGAACTGATGTCTAACAGGGAAGGTCGGCAGCCATGACCAGACCTCTCACGCAATGCTCTCCATTGTGTATGGAATTTATTTCAACCTGCCCCTCGACTACGCTCAGTTTATCTTCGAAGACATGGTGGGTTTGATCAAGAAGAAGTGCGTTACACAGAGGGGAGAGAAGTCAAAAGTGAATTGATTGCAGAGAAGATGCCCTCTGCCGAGCCAAATGCCAGACTGTATCCATTTAAGGAGTTCCACTCGACAGAGCATGAGCTTGGGTACAGAAGCCCCAGACTCCTATCTAAAGCCATGCTCAAATACCTTAGTCATGGAGATAGGAAAGCATACAGACGTGGATACAGGAGGCCAGAGCCGGTCCCTGAAACCCCTCCA
>NW_020205306.1:0-1907 GCF_001531365.2 Cynara cardunculus var. scolymus | reverse complement strand
TCCCTCTGTCGTGTTAGGATTTGAACCTACAAGGCACGATATCGACAGAACACTGGTAGGTTTTCCTCTTGGAGAAGTCCGAGGATCCGGTGGAAGTCCCCGAGCTGACTTCGAAAAACCAGTCGCTGAGGGCGCCTCCCACTGCGAGGCTACTAGGTCACCATGTGTTGGTGATCTAGGTTCCCAGGATACCTATGTGACGAAGGGGGAGTTACAAACCTTCACCACATCGATATTCCAGAGGTTGGACGAGTTGAAAAGCTTGTTTACCTCTCAATCGTCGACAGAGGCCCTTGCTCCATTAACAGAGGCTCTGAAGGAGTTGACATCTACAACGTCAGAAATCAAGGCAACTCTTTCAACCCTTCAGAGCTTTGTACTTCATAAAGACGACCTCATAGAAGCCTTCAACGCTCTGTCACTCAACCCCTCTTCAATCCAGAAGCTGAAGACAGAGCTATCAGAGGTGGCTACCCAGTTTGTTGCTGATTTCATCTCTGCCGGCTACACAGACTATTCCGCGTTCAAGGACGAGATCAAGAACATGTTCTCCTCTGCGGTCACCTATGGTATTGATACCAAATCTTCCAGGGCAAACATTAACCATCTAGCCACTCGCAGAGAGCTAGACGCAATGGTTGAAGCCCTAGGAGATATCGTGAGCAAACACACAAATCAACTTCTCAAAGAAGCCCGAGCTTCCAACCAATCCATTAGAGACTGTACTTCAAAGCTCGTCAAAGAGGGTGACTCCTTCAGAAGCGAAATCTATTGAAGTCTCTCTAAATTGAAGTGGGCCTCAAAAATCGACATCAACAACGCTTCTGTGCACGCAGAGCTGGTGATCGAGAAAATGGAGAAGGCGGCAACCAGAATCTTAAGGCGATTGAAGAAGGCTCCCCTCATTACTTGCAAGGCAGAAGCCACCAAAAACCATGACGATCAAGGAGGTGATGACCATGATCGTCATGAGGGTGAGAAGAAGATGGAGAAAAAAGCTGAAGAGCCAAAGAAACAGACCTCTGCCAAACCACTAAAGATAGTGGACTCTGCAGTTGCCCTGTTCTCAAAAGACAAAGCACCAAATCCTAAGGGGAAAGGCAATGGCAAAGTTGTAGAGGAGTCGCCACAGAAGGGGTCAAGATCTGAGATGCCACAGGAGATAAATGAAGAAGAGTACGATGACACAGAGCTCGTTCAAGCGTTAAAGGCTTCTTTGGCAGAGGCTCAAGCAAGAAAGGGCAGAGCCCCTATCCCCAGAGCTGGAGAAGGCTCATCCTCCAAAATGCCAAAGGAGGAAACGTCCACTGGTACGTTCGACGCTCTGTTAGGAATTGTCAAACCTATCCTAGCAGAGGGGTCTACCCAGAGGCCGATTGTAGAAGAAGAAGAAAAAATAGAGTGCCAAAATCTGCCACAGTGGGAAGGGTGCATGAGATCTTTGATTCGATGAGCAAAATACCTATGCAGAAGGTGCGCACAGAGCCTGTAACCACTGTGGAGGAGATTCTACGGTGGCGCTACTCTACCATAGACACAGAGCCCCCTTACGATCCAGAGCTTACAGGTATACCCTCTGCAGCTGCGAAGTTTCACTTCTCAAAAAGGCCTCGCGAGCAGGTCTTCTCAGAGCACGTGATAACTTCCCTTGAAACAATATCTCCAAGGACGATGCTGAAGAAGACCGTGCTCTATGCTCAATATGTGGTGAAGAGGGATGACGGCAACCTATAGACGTTCACAGAAGCTGACCTCCACAATCTCTGTGTATTTGACCTGATCTTCCTGCACAAAATTCTTAACAAATACATGGAGAGGAGGTCAAGCTATTATATATCGCTTAGAAGGCTGATCGAAGTTATGCGCGCTCAAGTGAAATACTACAGCCAGAAGGACTTTGATATCGC
>NW_020205305.1:5805-7068 GCF_001531365.2 Cynara cardunculus var. scolymus | reverse complement strand
TAAATTGTTTTAAATGAAGTCTCTCAGTACTTTTTTTAAACTGAATGACTCTTCACATTCTTAAAAACAATTTTTGTTTTTAAAAGAAAATAATAAATGCACGTATTTATGATGACATTCTCTGTTTTCCATAAGCGACACTTTGAGACGCACAAAATGACTTGTCATTATGCTACCTCATTAAATGCCATCCAATCGTGGATGAGAACGTGGCACATTATTCATCATGACCATTTTTTGAACCGTCGTCTTTTCTCTCTCTCATATTTCTTCTCTCTCTACTCTTACCTATAATCTTTTAACCATATATTCTTGGTACATTTCCAACCCTTTATCTTCTTGTTTATGTTGTTTATTTAACAAAATACAGATGGTTGCCAAGAACGTCAACTTCACCATTGACGAGATCTCCATCAAGGCCAATAACCATCTTGCCTTGCTAGAGATACCCCCCACAAGAGCCTTCTACCAAGAGGTGGCTGACTTTCTCAAACAGTCGTCACTCGGCTACGCTCTCAACCATGAGCCTCTCATGGTTAAGGAAATTCTCCAGCAGTTCTGGTACACTGCTGAGGTCGTTGAGGTCCAAGACGAAGCTCGACGAACAATGGAGCAAATCCACTTCACTTTCAACCGTATGGAAGTGAATTTTGGGGTTTCTACACTCCACTCAGCTCTCCGTCTACCAAGGGGTCCCTTCGACAGCAAACCCTCCACTGCCGAGATCATCTCTTTCCTCAATGCCATTGGCTACCTGTGGCCAATGAAGGACTCCAGCGCTCATCTCAAATCCCTCACGAAGATTGAGAAAAATAAGATGTCAGCTGTTTGGCAATACCTATTTTCTCATTTCATCCAGTGCATGGGTGGAAAGACTGGCGGTCAGGACCAGGCCTCCAGGATTGCCTTGATCATAGGTGTTTCTGCGATTCAGTGTCGCAATAAAATTATGTTGCGGTCATTTTCGATGACCTGGTGGTAAAGCTAAACAAGCGCCAGCGAGAAAAGGTGGTGCTTTACACCAGGTTTCTTTCGATGGTATTGACTAAAATCTTTAAAAGTCTTTATCCCAAAGAAGGAAACCTTCCATCATTTAGTCTTGGATCCAGGATTCTGGAACACAAGCTGAGGGACAGTGATGTGCCACTCTCTTCTATTGCCATCACTACCTCTTCCTCTCAGGTGACAAGGACAAGGGAAACCCCCCCCCCAACCCGATTATAGCCAAGTCACCAAAACCCCTTCTAAACGACCCTCTCAACC
>NW_020205305.1:0-1220 GCF_001531365.2 Cynara cardunculus var. scolymus | reverse complement strand
AGCTGTCTGCTACAACTGTCACCGGCCCGGACATTTTACAGGTGAATGCAAATCAAAGAAGACTGTGACGCCATCTTCTAAAGCTTCCTCCTCCTCCTTCAGGACCAACGATAAAAAATACTTAAAACTGAAGGAGAAATACAAGAAGATGAAGAACAACCAGTGAAAGGCTAAAGGCCTTATTGTTGAAGAGCATGACTGAGCTGAATCATCTGATGAATCATCTTTAGACGAAGAGGATAAAGCCTATGTTTGCTTGATGGCCATTGATGCTGATGAAGGAGCTTCTGAAGCATCTACCTCCTCTGAGTCATCTACTTCTTCTACTCAGGTATGCTTCCTGAATGAACCCTCTTCTAGTCTTTCTGCACTGGATACGCTGACGGTTGACCTTTACAATGCCCTCAATGGCAAATCAAAAGATGAGATGCTTAATGTTGATCTTCAAGAGCAATTGAAGATTTGTCATTCTAAGATCAAAGAATTGACCTATGTTGAGAAAAATCTCAAAGATTAGGTCATTGTAAACCAAGCCATCACTGTTGAACGTGAGAAAGTTGTCGCTGAGTGTGAGCGAGCAATCGCTGAACTCAAGGCCGAGAAAGCTACCATTGAAGGGTGGTGCAAAGCTTCCCTCAAAGCCTCTAAGATCATTAACGCTCAGATCCYGGCCAAGAAAACGACTGGTCTAGGATTCTCCTATGATCAGGAAGAATGTGTTAAAGACAGGTCCATGCTTAAATTTGGTACCTTTGTCTCGTCTATTCCTAATACTTCTTCCTCTCAGTCCTCTTCTTTTATTGAGAGTCATCTTGAATGAACTCCTTTGAGTTCTGGGTGCAAAGACAAAGGTAAATCCACTGTCACCGCATCCCTTTCTAAGAAGCCTAACAAGTCTAATAGATCTAAATCTATTCCTTCAACTTGTAAAACTTCTTCTTCTTCAGGGACTAGGAAATTTGAATCTCGCATAAGTAGCGACCTACACGAATGGTGTAACGACTGCCCTGCTGTCATCAGAAATCTAAGTCACAGCTCAAGGTGAACTTTTCACCTAAGGAATCCAATTCCACAAAGGTTCCTCCAAGAACCAATGAGGAGGGAATTCTTGGAGCTGGTCCCACTTCTAGTCTGATATTTCCTGGCCCTAATGCTACTCCTAGTTTTAGGAAGTGTAAACACTGTGGTGAAAAACACTTGTTGCCAGTAAGTGTCCTTCT
>NW_020205304.1:0-7259 GCF_001531365.2 Cynara cardunculus var. scolymus | reverse complement strand
AGTGAAGATGCAGCGGAAAGATAAGAATCAACCAAAGTAGAAATCAATAAGAACACAGTGATGAAGATTGATGAACACAAGAGAKAGCTTCAAATGATTTTCAATAGAATGAAAATGTTAACAATTACAATACTGAAGCACACAGAAATACAAGGGTCTACGCTGCTATTTATACAAGCAAGTAACCGTTTTCTGACATGACCTAAAGTAAATTAATCTAAGCCGTTCGATCAAAATAGATTATAGACAAGAACACGTGATAAGCACGAGCAGCTAATAAACCTAAGTAAAATAGCTAAAGAAGATCTACACAGAAGACAGGATGCAGACCCTCTGTGAGACATCACAGAGGCTCTGCTGGATATAACTTGAAAGCACATTGAAGTAGAGGATATCTTCCAGAACCTCTGTGAGACATGACAGAGATTCTGTCGTCTTTGTCTTGAAGCATTGTCTTTGCAGAGAACCAGTTTCCAGAACCTCTGTGAGACACGACAGAGGTTCTGTCACTTGAGACTTGTACGCTTGAGCATCTTCTTGCTGTTGGTCCTCTGTGGTCTTCTGTGACAGATCATCTTCTGTCAACACTTGCAGTATTACTTTTTCCATACTTTTACATTTAATGAAATGAGAGCTAACACATACATCCACACACACTATGCATGTGTGTATAATCACATATACATACACATAATTTTTATACACTAGCATGATCTAACAAACCAAATTTATCATGCTGTCACATAAACATTTTGTAACAAATAATCACGTATTTATTACCTCGGGTGATAACCAAGATCCAGTTATCACATTTATAGGGTCAAACTTCTAAACATAGTCAAAGTCAAACCTATCTAAAAAAAGTCAAACACGATGACTTTTACAATTATAAACAATATTTAACTTTCAAGATGGATACAATTTAATACTGATTTTCAGTCCTAACAGGTAGCCTTCGGCAAAAACCCCAAAGACGTTAAATATTTTATTGCTTGTTTAAACACTTTATCAGAATTTTTTTGTCAGAATGCTAAGCGTTTTAAATTTGATATCGTGTTTAAGGGAAAAAAAGACAGGTTTCTTCCATACTTGGATCGAAGTACTTGATGCAACTCAAGGATATCCCGGTCCTTTATACAAAGGTTTTAATAATTATGAAAAAGCCTTTTTTCAGCCAGACAACGTTTAGGAAAGAACTTTTTCGTTTCTCCTTCTCTCATAAATTATACAGAACCCCCTCTAGACTTTTCTGCTTCTAAAGACCCGAGCCATACTCATATTATATTTTGTGATCATTGTGAGACGATGTCCAGAAACTTTAAAATTATCAATGATGACAATACTCAGCTCAAAAATGAGAAACTTGTTCTTCAGGAACAAGTTTCAATGCTCGAGAGACATTCTTTCTTATTCCCTCAACCAGAACAAAGGCTCACCTTCTGGCCCATTACAGAAGATTAAGATGGGTGGACATTCTCCTATGAATGTCAATAAATGTATCATTGAAATTACAAATTCAATGGCTAGTCCAGCTCCACCGGTGAGACTTATCAAATTCGGAGACGACTATGGGATTGCCAAAATCTCACGAGACACAAAGGACTCTTGATTCCTCTACTCAAAGCCAGACTCAAAACCAGACTCAAAACCAGAAAAATAAAGACATCTGGGATTCTCTTGGAGAACCTGGAAAACATTTTGATTTCCTTGTTAAATAAAACCCAACTCTTCAACCCTTGACCCTTCACCTTCCTATACTAAACCAAATAATTTTGTCCATACCCAATACCAAGAAGCTCATCATTTAGACTCTATCCAAACATGCCAGCTTGAAAATACCCAAGACCAAAACCAATCTTCACCAAAAAATAAAAAACCAAAAAACATAAAAATAAGAAATTCAAAAGTAAAGATTAGAAACGAGATCAATAATATTATTCAAGAAGTTATCAGGAATTTTATTCCTCAGCAAACTGAAGAAAAATTTCAGAAGACACTGTTCTCGAAGACCGTTCAAGCTCTCCAGATCAGAGATGCTACTGTTCTACGGTGGATACTCTTTTGATTCAATTGGCAGACATAATTTCAATACCTAGAAGACCAGATACAAGACGAATGGTGACAAAAGTATCAATCAAGAAAAAGATTCATCATAATGCAGAAAACGACAAGACTCTCAGCTTTTGCAGACCAGATAATAACACGTTGCAGATTATTCTTAAGAACTTGACACGTATTTCATACGTGTTAAAATCAATCATCGTGTCATCTTCTCATTTTGAGAATTTCCCTATATAGGGAAATCTCAATCAAGAATCATTCATAACCTGCGTCAACCAAAAACCATCAACCAACGGAATCACAAAATCATTCATAAACATCAGCAACATCATCATCCATCATCAGACAACGACACGCACATATTCACAAGACTTCTCTCTTCCATCGTCACATCAACACCATCACAATCATCAAAGATTCCTCATCATCACCTAGATTCTCCAACCTTTTTCATTCTATCTCATTCTCCAATTTCATACGGTGAAAAGAAAATCCTTCAACAATGTGTTAGCTTTAACTTCATCAACTTCATCATCTTCATCAACTTCATCCTCTTCACCAACTTCATCAATACTTCTTCAACTTCAAGATTAATAAAGATTTTAGCCTAAGTAAGTTTTCTTTTTCTTTTCTTTAAATTTTCTATTAGTACTTAAGTGGTCTCCCGAAAGAGAAATCCTTATGGTTTTCTTAATGTAATGTTATATTTGTAACAATCTCCCCTTGTTTTTTGTATAATAATCTTTAAATAAAATGTTTATATTTTTATGTGTTCTTATGTGTTTTTTCTAAAGTGATTTTTTGTTGTATAAAATGTTTATTTTTGATGTATTTTATTTTGTTGTGTTAAATATTTTATTTTGTTATGTTAAAAACTTTTATTTTCAAAGAATCGAAACATTAATATTGTTAATCTCGAGTGACCTGGAGCCCGGATGTAAGGCCGGAGTGAGCCTTCTTGGCATCCATAAGTGCTGCCGGAGAAAGAGGTTACATTAGTAATGTTCTTGATTTAATGGTTTTAAAAGTTTGTATAAAAAAATATTTTTGCATGGATGAAAATTTATGCATTTACAATATAATATATATATATATATATATATGTGTGTGTTGTATGTAATTATTAGTTTTTGCATGTGTGTTTTTTAAGTTTTCTTTTAATTTTATGTGTTTTTTGCATGTGTGTTTTTTAAGTTTTGTTTTAATTTTATGTGTTTTTTATGATTTTATGTGTTTTTTATAACAAAAAAGAAAATGTTTGTGATTTTATGTGTTTTTTTTAAGAAAGTAATTTGCATGCATGCATGCAAATTATTCTTCTTAACATTGTCTGTGTTTCTTAAGTATTTTTACATTTCTTAATCTTATGTTTATGTTTTGTAAAGGGAAGATTGTCTACTTTACTACCGTTATGTTTCGGAACACCCTCTTAAAAGAGTACCGAGTAGGATTTAAGTTCATTTGTGTCATCAACCTCCTTTATAATTGTCATCCTACTTGCATCTTTTGCCATATTTACAACTCCTTTATAACTGTCGTCATACAATTGCCTATCCCCTCCCCCCATTTTGGTATCAGAGCATTTACGTTCCATCTGCCTACCATTTCCGTTACGATCATCATTTTGTGTGTTCATATAAGTGTTATTTTAGTTAAGTTTTGTTTTTTCTTTCCGTGTACCTACGTGTTTTTTTATTCCGCCTAGTTGTGTAAGTTTAAGTTTTAAGTTTTTTGTGGCATAATTATTGTTGTGTTTGTTGTCCCTAAAAAAATAAAAAATCTTTTCCCTTGTGTTGTTTTTTCAGTTTTATTTTTAGGTGTGTTTAATCAATATTTTCTCATTATCTGTTAATCTTATTAATTTATGTGTTTTTTATAAAAAAATATAAAAATTTGGTTTATCCTCATGTCAAAAGTTTTAGACCTTTTCTCTAAAAATGATTTCAGACATTTGTTTAAAAAAGAACTTACCTTCATACACCTTCAATTAATTTCCAATAAGACTTGTAAATTATTTTTCCTAAAGAACTAAAAATGGTTTTAAATGATGAAGAACTTTTTAATGTGGAAGACCAATTGTATTTGTCAAGACAAATTTCTGATGAAGAATACATTTTTTATGACAAAGACAAAAATATTAGAGTCGGTTTACTGCACGATATTTTTGCAGCTATTTATACTATTTTATAAAAGACCCTAAATTCAGACTGTAATCGTCATTTAGACCTTGTTAATTTAGAAGAAGTTACATGTGATCATAATTGGCAAAAATATACGGGAACCGATAATATTCCCTGTGTTATTTGCAATCTTTTTCTACATAAAAGACTTAGAGCAAAATGCTTAAACTACCATTAGTAATGTTCTTGATTTAATGGTTTTAAAAGTTTGTATTTTTAATGTTTGCGTTGGCGTGGTAAAAAATCGATTTCTTGATAAACTCGTAAATTACTAGTATTGATCTTGAGTGACCTGGAGCTTTGGACTGAGTTAAGGCCGGAGTGAGCCTGTGTTGTCGTCCTTCTTTTCTGTCGGAGAAAAAGATTGTATCAGTTTTATACAAGTTTAAAAAGAAATTTAAAAATATAAAAATATAAAAATAAAAAAAATTTGTTTTTGCATGGATGAAAATTCATGCATTTACAATATAATATATATATATATATATATGTGTGTTGTATGTAATTATTAGCTTTTGCATGTGTGTTTTTTAAGTTTTCTTCTAATTTTATGTGTTTTTTGAAAGAAAAAGTTTGTGATTTTATGTGTTTTTTTTATAGAAAGTGATTTGTGTCATCTAAGGAGAGTACCGAGTAGGATCTAAGTTTATTTGTGTCATCTACCTCCTTTATAAGTATATTTATATTTGTTATCCTACTTGCTATTATTGCCACCTTTTGTGATAACCGGGTTCTGGTTATCACCCGAGGTAATTAATATGTGATTACTTGTTAAATGATTGTGTGACAGCATGATAAATTGCTATATTTGATCATGCTAGTATGTGAATTTTTATGCATAAGGAATTATATGCATAATATGAATTGCATATGTTATATATATGCATGATTAATATATGTAACACCCCCTTTCACATATTGCATGTAACATATACTTCATACACAGGAAATACATGTTTATACACCACATAGGTCCCTTAGTATAAGAATTTATCATTACTGAATACATGGTCCAAAAATTCAAAATACAATTCTTGCACTATTTCATGTTCAGCTAACAAAACTATACATAACATAGCCAAATCTTTTATCAAATATGCACCTAGGAAAATATCACAATTTTCCTTTCCCTTTACCATCTGGACCTCCTGCAATACATAATTAAAATCACACAAACGAGGGTTAGACCGAAAGGTCTAGTGAGCTTCCCTTTTTATGTCATTGCAGGGTGATAATCACCAAAACTTTTATGCAAAACATCTTTTCATATATATAACAAATATATGAACAAGTAAGAAAATATTACCAGTATCTCTTTAATTTTCAAGCCAATTCCAATGCTTGCAAATAATACATCAAAACCCAAATAGGTTTGTACTAACCATGTATATCATAGTGCCACCTTTAAATCTTTCTAAATAAACAAGGTTTATTCAAGTTTCAGGCCAAACATGTTATTTCCTCCTCAATAACATTCAGACTATGATTTCCAATAAGAACCATGATTCTAAACCTTTAAATCTCAAAGAAATAAAGATTCCGGACCACGGTAATCTTAAAGGATATAATAGTAAGAGTTATATCACATAACACACATATAAATGCCACCCTTATATCCAAAGGTACACCTCTCCTTGATATGTCATCCTTATCCCATGGTACACCTCTCCTTGATATGCTATCCTTCTTTCCTCGTCAAAAGTTTTCACAAAACCATTCCATATAGAACAGACCGCAGTCAATGGAGTATTATCAGTTCAAAATCATCCTTATCAAAAATTCCCACTTTATGATAAAAATAACAATTTTTATAAACATTACATAAGTCCAAGTCCAAATCCGGTCAAGTTAAACTTGGCCGGACTTCATCTCCGGTCATGTGATAACGAGTCCTGGTTATTAACTACGATATTTATTATGTCAATTAATTTTTTATATGAATACATGCTTACATGGATTAAAAACGTGAGTATCTGTATTATATGCAATATTGTATGCACTTTTTTATTGGATAATGCAGAACTAGAACCTATTGATTGTGAGTACTACAAAAAAGGACTTGGATCTCGCATAGTATGTCTTCTTACAGTCTCACTCATCAGCAACATAAACTTTCAGGATATAGGTTTTTTACAAGAATCTCATATAGGTATTGCATCCCATCTGAGTTCATTATTGTGTAGCGATTCCTCAGTCCATCGCTCTCGAGGTAACATCAATTCTTTCCTTCTTGCATCATTGTTAGGACTGAGAAATCAGTATTAATTATATTCGTCTTGAAAGTTTATAAATAGTCTATAATTGTAATAGCAGATATCATAAAGGAGTTGAGAGCTAAGATTGCTGAGCTGGAAAAGAACATCGAGAGTTATAAGGAGAAAGTGTTCATGAATAATGAAGTTGTTCATCAAACATGCATTAAACATATTAATAAGATGAAAATCCATATTCAAAATATCCAGCAAGAATTAAAATCAGAAAAAGAGCGTTCAAATAATCTTGAAGATCAACTAAAAACGCTAAGAGAAAGAAGTATCCAAGTTTATCTTGAAAATGYTGGTCATTTGAGTTTGGTTAAATCTTTGCAATCTGCGTCCAAAATTTCTGAAGAAAAATTCAATGCTTTAAACTCCGAGTTATATGAATTAAAGGAAAAACATAAATCATTAGTTTTAGTTAATGACGAACATATTGCCAAAATAAGTAAGCTTGATTTGAAAATAATTAAGTACAATCAAATTCTGAAGGAAAAAAAAAAAAGAAATCTTATACAAACGCGGACAAACTGATCAAACCATCTTCCTAAACAAACCATTTGAAACTAAATTTTTTAACCCTCGGGAAGGGTTGGGGTTTGTGTTATTCCCAGATCTGATAGTAGAACGATTTACAAAAGAAGTTTGTAAGAGAAAGTAAAMAAGAAGAAGATTAAACAGAGAAATAGCGGCTGCTTTTCTATTTATTGAAAATAAAGATTACAGACTCTCACGAAACCCTAATCGACTCTCATATGATTTT